>NC_064763.1:15740936-15915936 GCF_011397635.1 Epinephelus fuscoguttatus
ACATACATGATAAACAAATGGCTCCTCTGTTGTCTATAGATAGATAGATAATCGATCTATGAGGAATGAGGAAAATCAGGTTTTCTAGATGTGTTTGTTTGTACAGGATGCTCCTAAATAGACATTTCTGCCTGTGTCAATTAGTTTTTCACTCATATCAACACATCCGGTACATTGTTTTATCCCCTTTTTTTACACTGCTTAGACAAAACCTTAGAAAAACATGTGGCAAATGTTTATTTGCTGTGATACTGTCAACTGCTTTGACTTTGGACTATGTCCCTCATGGTATGGCCCCATTAAATTAAATCAGCTGTGTTGTTTCCTGACATTGAGAGGCTTATTCATGCTACTTTAATGCCTTTACATGCCTCAGTTAATCTTCAGTTGCTCGGCTTCAAGTAGTGCACAGTGCTGCAGCTCCCATTTTAACTGGGACAAATCGTAGGTCACATATCACCCCAGTTCTCGCCTCGTTCCACTGGTTGCCAGATAACTTCAGAATCGATTTTGAAGGTTCTTTTAATAACATTTACGGTTTTGCTCCCAGTTACATGGCTGAACTTCTGACTACCTATGCTCCAAGTCATGACCTGAAATCCTCGAGGCTACTCTCACTAGACATCCCCAGGTCAGGACTGTAAACTAGAGGTGACCAGTTTTTCTGTTACATTTAGAATTGATTTAAGCTCCTCCTCCCTTTGCAAAGCCCTATATGGGCTGGGACCGGGCTACGCCACTAACTCCTTTGTTAACTATTTGCCTCCAAGAACACTGTGATCATCTGCTGCTGGTTTATTGGAGGTTCCCAGAAACAGGTGGAAGAAGATCAGGGATGCAGCCTTTGTCAGTTACACAAAGCTATGGAACACACTACCTATAGATATCAGAGAAGCTAGCTCGTTAAATATTTTCAAAAGAAAGCTAAAAACATAGCCCTATCTGTTCACTTTAGACTTTTACTAGCTCTGACTTCCTGACACAGGTCTGAAACTCTTTTTTTTTTTTACACTTCATGCTGCTGCAACTCTTTTAAAATGTTCTATCTTACTTGATTTTATGGTTTTACAATTCTATGATTTTATGATTTATTTCATATTGTGATTTCTTTATAATTTAAGATTTGTGGTTTTGAATCAGTTAATCCCTGTTTTAAACTGTTTTATATTGAATTGCCTTGTTTGTCAATTTCATGCTTATTATGTTTACTTTCAAGTGAAGCAGTCAGTGCTTGTAATGCCCTCATTGTAAAGTACTTGTGTTGCACTTTTATATTATATTATATTATTCATTCATTCATTCATCTTCTAACCGCTTCATCCTCTTGAGGGTCGCGGGGGGGCTGGAGCCTATCCCAGCTGACATCGGGCGAGAGGCAGGGTAGACCCTGGACAGGTCACCAGACTATCGCAGGGCTGACACATAGAGACAGACAACCATTCACGCTCACATTCACACCTACGGACAATTTAGAGTTACCAATTAACCTAGTCCCCAATCTGCATGTCTTTGGACTGTGGGAGGAAGCCAGAGTGCCCAGAGAGAACCCACGCTGACACGGGGAGAACATGCAAACTCCATACAGAGGGGATCGAACCGGCAACCCTCTTGCTGTGAGGCGAGAGTGCTAACCACCACATCACCGTGCCGCCTATATTATATTATATTATATTATATTATATTATATTATATTATATTATATTATATTATATTATTTTATTTTATTTTAATTTAATGCCTGGTTTGTAGTTTTGGGATTTGAAACATTTATGTTTTACTTTCTTTTATTCTGTTTTTGCCTCTGTACACACTATTTTTCATAGCTCTTTTTTTTTTTTTTTTAAATCATTGTAATCTCATCATTGTCCTATTCTCATGCACTTTGTGAAGCACTTTGTAACCTTGTTTAGATAAGTGCTACAAATAATTATTTTATTTTATTTTGTTCTATGTTTTTTAATTTTATTATACTTTCATTTTTATTTTATTATTTTCTGTTCCATTTCATTTTACTTAATTTTATTTTCATTTTTATTTTATTCTATTTATTTTATGTTATGTTATTCTATTCTATTCTATTCTATTCTATTCTATTCTATTTAATTTCGTTTTGCTTTATTTTATGTTCATTTTTATTTTAATTTTAATTTTAATTTTATTTTATTCTATTTAGTTTTATTTTATTTTATTATTATTATAGTGCAAGTGGCAGCTGCAATCCGTCATGGCACCTATCGACCTGTAGGGGGCAGCAGTCGCGCTCGGAGCTGTGCACCCGCTGCTTTAACTTCTCAGGAAGAAGAAACGACTCGGGCGATAGAGGGTGGGAAAAAAAAAAGCAGAGGAACCACTGCTGTTTACAACATAATGGAGCCAAAATGGTCAAATATCGTCTGCAAGCGTGTGTTATTGACTGGATTTACGCTATGTGTTGTATTAGGTGAGTATTGGAGTGTAAAATGGGTTAAATTTCAATTCGGAAATGTTTGATTTTGAGCTCAGTATTTAAGGTAGGATATCAGGTTAGCTAGCTAGCGATGTTGTCTTCATGTACGGGAGACACCTAGTCAACTACACCCATGTCCACGATTCACACTATTGCTAATAAATACACCTTTGTTCACCCCTCATGGCTGGAGACGAGATTTACCACCACCGTAAACATATATTTTGGGAATGTTAGCTACACCCATCGTTGTGAAGACATCAACGTAATATTACAGATAATTTATTAAGAAATGGTAAAATTGACTAAAATCTGAATAGGATTTGGTTCAGATTGGAGGCTGCCGCCCATAGCTGACGTTCTGTTAAAGGTAAAGCCGTGGAAGTAACGTTGAAAACGGAGGCTAACCAGTTTGTACACGGTTATATTTAGCTTAAATATGTGTTGCTGGATGTGTTTGATTAAAGCCGATTTCAAGAGCGACGTCTAGTAACACAGATAATGTTGAAAAGTGTGTGCTATCATGAAGGAGTATGGGGCGGTAAACAAAACCACGTTAAAGTGCCAGATTGTGAATAACGGTGTCGTTAGGTGTGGGTCTCTACGGTAACTACGTGTCGTCCCAAGGACAGTAGTTTACCAAGTTAACCAGCACAATATTAACCCATTTACAGTAATTTGCAGCATATTATACCATGAAGTTTGCCATTACCTAACAGTTAATATGTTTTATTAACACACAGTGCCAGCGCATCAGCTCTGTTGTTATCTTGACTAGTTTAGCGTCCACAAACCGAGATAACATTTCATTTCCTTGTTAGCTTCCCTCCTCCTGACCCAGAAGCAACCATCACACACGTTAACGTTGTATTGTATGTAATTCATGAAGCACGTAGCAACACAACTTTATGTATTTTGTTCATAGTTTGTCTTAAGATTTTACTTTAAATGTTGGGACAGAAAGCAAAACAATGGCTTTGGTCTTTTAACTACGTGTGACTGCTGCTACCAATTAGTTATTGCTAATGGCTGGCTGATCAAACAGCTCCAAACTCTCAGCTCAGACATTTATAATAGATTAGTTTTGCCCCTAATTATCACTCAGATACTGTAGATTTAGCTGTAGACTGAGGGATTTTCTGGTTGTGTAGAAATAAAACAAGGCACATTTTCTAGCCTTAGTCATCAAATAGTTTCTGTCTCAGGTTGCGCAAACAAAACCAGATTTACAAAAAGGAAAAATAGAACAAAGACACAAGACAAAATAAACTCAAACAGATCTAGTTATGAAAACACTTAAAGAGCTCTCTTATCTTAAGTTTTAACTCACTCTTCTCATGGTTTAGTCTTTGAATATCTGC
Source organism: Epinephelus fuscoguttatus (assembly GCF_011397635.1). NCBI lineage: Eukaryota > Metazoa > Chordata > Actinopteri > Perciformes > Serranidae > Epinephelus > Epinephelus fuscoguttatus. The sequence continues at coordinate 15,744,744 of NC_064763.1, forward strand.
ATTTATGTACGAAAAACTCCCCCAATAACGAGACAATGTTTTTTTTTAACGCAGACACCAAATTTGACTGTCGTCACTGTCAAGGGTGACGACTCAGTCTCCCTGGATTGTAGCCAGCGTTGCATATCACTCCAGAAGGACTGCACTATTTCACAATAGAAAAACACACGTTCCACAGTTTCTAAAACAGGAATAATTTGATGCAGCAGACTAAGAAGTCAGTCAGTCAGTAGGTAATTTCCTATTTAATACTGGACAGCTTGAATGGTGAATATTGTAAACAACAACAACAGCACACCTTCCCAGAGGCATCACTGACACAATTTGAATTAGCCTAATGGATATCAACATCCTAAAGTTTGGGGAAGTGGCTTTGAATCTCAGACTAATAACAGCTGACTGGAGGAAATGCATCATCAGGCCTCCTTCCGTTTCATATTGTAAATTATCTCTAACTGATTGCTGAGTGGCTTCTGTCACACAATCGCACAGTATTTCCTGCTGGAGTCTGGAATCTGTGTCGCTGTGTATTAGATAGAATTTGATCCAGTAAAGTGCAGAAGACAGGAAGTGTCTATGCTCCTGTTTGATTTACATCAAGTGCATTTGATCCTCTTGTAGTGGGAGCAGTTGTGACAGTCATGTGTCTTAGTTTTTCAAAGATGTTTACACTTGTGACGTCAAACTTTCTCAGTCAGAGCTGTCCTGTACAAGTTATTAAGCTGTGCAGTCACTACTTCACATTTATTAACACAGTTCTGTAAGAGAATGTTGTTTTTCTGTCAATTGTACTTGCTATCTGTTGTAGACACAGATAAATATAATATTGATTTGTTTCAGATTGCACACGGCCTCTCAGGTGTCTTTTTGTATGCTTTGAGAATTTGGGTGCACAGATCAGGTATCCACACCCTTGAATTAATGATTTTGAATACAGTATTAACAGAAAAAGTTCAGCTGTCATATTTAAACAGTTTAAGGGATGCTTAAGATAACACAGTGTTGTGTTGGTTATCCGAATTATTCAAAATATATTTATCACCTCGTCTAGGTAGAACTAAAGCTGTCTTAAACTCAGCCAGCTAATTTAGACTGTCCATGATCTGACCTTCACTGTGTGTTTTGCGCTGCACTACACAGTGGTATGTATGCATAAAGCACACAGTGAGCTAGCAAAGCGTAAACAAGAACTAAAAGGCCGTGAACAATAAGAACATTTACAAGAGAAGGGATCAGGTCAAATGGAATAAATACAGTAAATTAAACATCATCAATATGTGGAAAATAATACAGTAACACAGCTGCTCAGCCACAACAACCTGTAGCCTCAGTCTTTACTGCCACAATAACATGAATGCTTTTATGTAAGGGAATTGATTAAGTAATGTGAGGGGAACTGACTCAAGGGCACATGTTAGTAATAGAAGTTTATTAATTATTAATACCTGGGACACTTGCTGGACACCACAAGATTGATTCATCTATTTATTATCTCCGCCAGGCATAAGCCTGGAGGGCATGGTGCATTTGGTCGTGTGTATCTGTTAGTCTGCAGCTGATCTTGCAAACTACAGGACCAATCAGTCTAATATTTAATGACTGTTTGCTGAAGGAACTCCTGTGGTTGCAGTGATTAACAATTTATGAAAACCTGTTTTATTGACTGTTTTATATCATCATTGACTGCTGACTGGCAAGTTTTCCAAAAATCGTCTCAGCTAACAACAACTGTAGAACAGTTTGGTCTCATTTGGAACCAGAACATCTGCAGATTAATTTGGTACCCATTATGTTACAATCCACTAAATTTAGGCACAATAGGAGATGAATAAGTCAGCTGTTTTGTCATCTTGGCAGCCATCTTGACTGTAAGGAAGCCGACAGGGAGAAAACCACCAAGTACAGCTGTGCTGCATTCTAGCTGTCATTGCGGTGACTTGGTTTTGTTCTGTCTGCCGCACACTGTCATACCACACGGGGAGCACTTAAGAAGTGGCACATTTTGCCTCCCCAATTTTGTTAATTTGATAATTTTTCCTTGTTATTTGTGCCTATACCCTACCCTACGTAAGTGTGTAGGCTATGTAGTTAAATGGTTTGGCCTGTTTGTTGTTGACTACTTTGTTGTGCTGTAGCCTACAGACAAAGTTAACACAGCTAAAAGTTGAGCTATGAATGGATCAAATGATCAAGTGGATCACGTGGATCAATATTTCTGGTGGTGTTTTAGTAATTAAAAATACATCCTGCTCAATCTCCTCTGTGTAACTTGTGCAGCTCCATTAAATAGACAGCGAGTGTATTTTTATTAGCTTCTGGGGTGCTTCTGAAACTCGCTGCAGTGTGTCTGCTGGAACAGAGTTGTCTAAAATGGCCGCCATCAGCTCGGGCCGCCATCAGCTCGGGCAGCCACCTGGCGGAGAGTGTACTTTTAAAGTTAATTTTTTGGATTAGTCAATTGAAAGTTTTGATAATCAATTAATCATTGAAGTCATTTTTTCATGCAAAATGGCCAAAAAAGCTTGAGCTTTCAGTGTGAGTATTTGCCTTTTGTCTTTAAATTAGTGTAAAGGGACTCAGGGTTCTCACAGTCACGGAAAGCCTGGGAAAGTCATGGAATTGCACAATCACTTTTTCCAGGCCCAGAAAAGTCAGAGCATTAGTAAAAAAATCATTGAAAGATTTGGGGAAAGTCATAGAATTATGTTATGTGGGATGAAATTGTTCCAGTAATCTTCTTTGGATAACCTTCCACGTAATGTAGTGTAACAGCACATTTATTTTTTGTAGCATTAATCTGCATCAATGTGTGACAACGTTTTGTACTTTGTCCCTGCATTCTGTCCCTTCATGTAGCCAGCACGCTGAAATTATGTTTAAATTAAGTTTGAACTCGTTATGTTTTTTTAAAAAAGGCTGGGCAAGTGGGGGAAGAATCTGTTGTTGTTTTTTTCATGGGTCCTTGAAATGATTTGAAATTTTCCCGATGAAAATGTGTGGGAACCCCACGGATCATACATAGAAATAGACGCAAGAATACTATGTAACAGGAATGGCATTTTTCTGCTGTTTACTCTGTTATCGTTATTATTTCCAGAGTTGTAAAATCCTGCCTGTGAGTTTTACAAACTGTGTTTTGATGTGAAGAAACCTTTAAAGTCTTTTATCTGTTTCTCAAAGTGGACTTCCTGGACTCTGTTTCATTGTCTCTCATGTACCTGAAACAACACGACACATCCCCTCTGATATGCAGAAGCTGTGTAACATATTCCCCACAGTGTTTCCCTCACCTCACTACACCATGATGCATTCAACAGTTTAATTCCAGGAAACTTATTTTCATCCCCTCTTGTATCAACAGTCACAAAACCTTCGTCGGCAATCGACATACACGCTGACCCTGAGGTGATGATGCAGAACGGCACCACGGGAACTCTTCGATGCACCTTCAAGTCCAGTGAAGTGGTTAGCAGCTCCACCTCGGTGACCTGGAGCTTCCAGTCGAGTCAGCCCGACAATCAGTTCTCCAAAGCGCCATACGTGGTGAGTCCTTGCTGGTCGCATCCGCCGTGGGGATGAGTTCCCACAGCTCCAGGATGTTTTCCTGCGATTGTTTTATCTGTAGAGACACATGACGAGCTGCTCGTCGTTAATACTCACTGTGATGGCACGGTTTCAATATGCAGCAGGCAGCTACACTTTTTTACACATTTTTCACTCAGTCTCAGTGCCAGTCGTTTATCTCTTCTGTATATTGTTTATTTTATTTGTGCGTTTGTGTTCCTGCTCCTTCTTCCCCCTCCTGTCATCATATCTCTGTGTAATCTCTGTTTGTTTTCTGTTTGCTTTCATTTCATTTATCTTGTATCTAAATCTTGCTCGAGCATCATTATTATATCTCATGGTGCGCTTTTAATATCCCTGTTTATTTCTTCTTTTTGTCTCACAAAGCTTTTTTGCAAGCACTGGGTTTTAAAGATGTGAGTGGCGAGATTTATTTCCACACAGTGTTTATACTGCAAGTAAATTGATTTGTTTCTGGCAAATGGTGTTGGTGATTACCACAGATGTGATTTTTCAAACAATTAAGATTTATTGTCAAGTGCTAAAACTGTCGTCCGCCGCTTCAGTGAACATGATTAATTGCTCATATGAATGTGAGCCTGTTAGTGCGAACTAATCTAAGACACTTAAGTGCCCAAAATTATGAGAGTACATGGACAATATTTGATTAGTGAATAACGGGAGATTCACCTTTAAAGAAGTGTTTAACTGCTGGAAAGAAAACTGGGGTGTGTATGCAGGAGAAAGACGCAGATACTTTTGAAATTTGAGATACATGAAGAGAGAAAAATGAGAAAGTAGCGTCTACTTTTGCTCAGGAGGTAGAAAACCTACAACTACTTGAATGCACTGCGCCGCACCGGACCAATAAATGCTCTTGTGGGGAGGAAACAATATGGTAGCTGGCTGGTGACAAACAATCTCAAATTACAGTTAATGGCTCAAATGTGGTTTCAGACATAATTGAGGCAGGTTTTTTATCATAGTCCATCAGATGGAGAAAAGCAAATATGCATCACTGGACCTTTATGAGTCATTTATACTTTCTGGACCTGCAATATTCCTACAACACACGATAACTTTAGTTTAGTCTTCTGATCAATGTGTTCATCTGATCTGACCTGCCAAAGAAGTTGTTGATAGGCTTAAACAGGAAGTTAGAATAGGTTTCTGAAAACATTTTAGGCGAGAAATGGTCAACGCAGTAATAGTTTCACCGTTTGATCTTGCTCTTTTCAGCCTCCGTTTTCACAATACAGGAAACAATATGGCGTCCGCAGCACATCCACAAATTCTCATATTGCAGCCAATCAGAGCACTAAAATAGGTTTCTGAAAATCTTTTAGGTGAGAAATAGGCAATACAGCAACAGAATATTGGCTTATATTTGATCAGCAATGCCTAGTTTTACCATTTGATTGGTGTTTGGTCTGTTTTTGCAAACTCCTAATCCACTTTTATACTCTGTAGCCCCATTTGCACAGGACTCATTTTATCTGAGGACCTCTTACAATTTAGAAATTAACCCCCATACCCCCTCCACCCCGTGTCCCCACACAGGATAAGCAAAGTCTGTATTTTATTCGAATTTACTGACTTTATCCTCTGGATATGATGCACACAGTCATTTGTAACTCAGCTCTACAAACACAGAAACACTACACCAGTGGTTCTCAAATGGTGTGCCATGATGCAGTCCAGGTGTGCCGTGGGATATTGTGATAACCACACATTATCATGTCAATATTCAACCAGGCCTATACAAAAAGTTATGAATGGATTTTTAATTGAGTGTAACAGTATTATGTGGCACCCATTTCCTAATAAAGAGGCAAACTCTAGCTAAACAGTGTAATTTAATTTAATTTAAAAAACCTTTGTGGGGAACCTATGTGTTGCTGTTTTTTGTGTGGGAATCATAAGTGTGTGACACATCAAAAGCCCTGATTGGCACCCAGTGTGAGGGATGATAACATTTAAAAGGAGAAAACTGTGAGTGGGACAATGGATCGCTTTATTGTACGGAGCAAATTACATCAGAGCACCAGTGAAGACGACAGTTTCAGTAGACAGTAGACAGTATCATGAAAGCTACCTGCTCCCTGTGCGCAGATATGAATACAGGTATGCCTAGAGATTTTGGCTTGCCCTTTGGTGCCCTTGAAACAAATAGTTTTAAAACCATTGCATTACACAGCACCGCCAGTAGCGATTTACAGTGTTAACCGTTTTTCATTTAATTGCCATTGCAGCATCCAGTACTCTCGTGTGGGAAAGAGGCTGAAACGACATACGAAGAAAACTTAAATCTGACACGAAATCGCCGAGATGCAGATTCGCACGGGACTAATGCTACCACATGACCTCTGTGGCATGTTCACACAGAATTAAGATCACAGATGGCCATCGCTTTTATTACAAATTATCAGAAGTCCCCAGGTGATACTAGTCCCAAGCAAAAAGAGCTTTGTGTCCGTGGTGGTGGGCATACAAAAATAAGACAGTACAATCTGCAGTTGGAGCAAAAGCCCTAGAGCCAGTGGAAATCCTTGGCGCATTTGAGCTGGGACATGAGCAGGGAGGTTTGGGCGCTGGTAAGATTGAGGAAAGTTTACCACAGGTCAGTTACACATACTACTCATGTTATGATACAGAGCTGGCTGAAGAATGTCCCTTCAACTGAGCTTCAGATCACATTTAATGGCGTTTTCATTGTGCCACGTTTGAAGCAACATGTCAACAGTATGTCGTGGAAAGCAACATCTGCTGTATGAAACGTAGAGAGTTTGTAAAGCGGATCATGTCCCTGCTCACAGTACCAACTCCTTTTTATTTACAGATCAGTCAGGCTGGGCGGGGGCCTTTTACCTGTCTACTGTGATCGCCTGCAAACATAATGACATAGCCGTAGGGTTTTGAAAATGCAGGGAAGTCATGCCAGAACACATACATGCACTGACAACTTGTAGTATCTCCATGCTAAGCCGGCTAAATTTGTAAATGCTGCCCAGACAGCAACATTTTCCCCCCAAAGAGTGTATAAATCTTAAAACATCACTTTGGTATTTCATTGTGTACGGGGATTTTGTCAGACGATTATAGAATGATTATTTTATCACAGCAGTGCAGCAGCTTGGGAATGAATGCTGGTTAACAGGAAGTATTTATGAGAACAATAATATTGTGAATTTGGCTGTATTTCAGCTGCTTTTCTGAGTCCCTGGAGAAGTCAGTTAAAGAGTTACTAAACCCCAGAGATTCAGCTGAAGTGCCTACTCCCTGGAAATTCAAAAATGTCTCAGGACACACCAGTGAGTCCTTTGCAGAGGAGTGGAGGGGGGTCGGATGGTGACAAAAGCTGCAGTCATACAAGTCACCTGTCACCAGATCGACCAGGAGTGAAATTCAGTTGCAAGTTTTTTTGTTTTGTTTTTCTCGGCTTTTTGCCTTTATTAAACAGGACAGGCTATTATACCCACACCTGCTGCGGCAAGGACAATGCCTTCGTACATAGGACGCCCACTGAGCTACTGGACACGCCGCAGTACCTGGGTTTTTTGAGCAGGGGTTGTCGGCAGCCATCTTAAGGCTAGTTCACATTACACAATTTTCACCCCGATTTTGCATCGCGGAGACTATCGTAGTCTTTTTTTCTATTCATACTGGCAACGTGTGTTTCTTGGACCCAGGGCCTGGGTCCAAACACAATGTGCTCCCCATGATCCTGTGGACGCCACCATTGTTGTTGTTGCTTGCCGGCTTGTCAGTGTTGCCAGGGCTATGGAAACAAGCCCAAAAGAAGCGAAGGATATATAGAGAAAGGTGCCGTTTAGAGAGCAAGCCCAAATAAGCAACTCCACTTTAGAAACAAGCCCAAAATACCCCAACCTGACTACCAATATTTGTGACTTTACCAAAAAAACAAGCCCAAAGTTGCGGCTAAGTGGACCTGGTAACCCTGCGGCTTGTCCTCCTCACATTTCTTCCGTCCTCTTGCGTGCTGACGTGGGAGGTATCCCGTTTCTCATTGGCTGATGCTCTTTGTCAGTTGTGTCACACTTCTCCAGTTTTCTAGCATGCCAGATATCCAGTCCCAGTCACAGATGAGGGGGAGACTTGCTTGTAGGCTTGTTCACACCGACCCAAGGTGGCTCTCAAGATCCTCTGCGACATCAAAACCGCGGTGAAAATCGTGTAATGTGAACTAGCCTTTAGCTACCACGCAAGTGAGATGCCACTGGCTCTTGTCATAGCACTCCATCAACGTTTTCCGGGAACTTGACTTGCCTATAAAAAACAGCCCTGTTTTATCCACCTTGCTCTCAAACTGGCGGCAGTGTCTGCAACACGTAGTTGAAGTTTCCCCACGTCCTCTAACGCAGTGGTTCTCAACTGGTGGGGCACGAGTCCATTTTGAATGGACCGCAAGTGACTCGTGAACGTGTCAAATTTGTAAAAAGCACACTTAATTTTGAAGTACAGTGAATGCACAGAGCTTTTATTTTGGTGTGTCATTTCCTGTGAATAAATAACAGACAGATATTTAACAGAGACAGCAAACTAGCTCGATAACATGGCCAAGTATGATGCTGAATATATTGAAATGTTTGGATCTTAAACTAATGACTAAGGAGAAATCTGGATGCTGTGGCTGCACCAGTTGGGAACCACTTGTTGAAATTGGAATTTTCCCTTTTGCTTCAGCTCATAAACTTTGTCGTTACCCGCCCAAATTTTCTTGCGAGTGACTGAATACGCATGTGCAACTCTTAACAGGGGTGAAAAGAAAGCACGGTGGCTCACTCCTTACTACTTTTATCATCAGCTCCACATACAAACATGTATTAAATTCTTTTTACTAGATTTACCAACCAGACGTGGCATTTCACCAGCCCCGGGCAATCAGGCGATCCTTTTTTAAGCTCTGCTTGTCAGAGTTGCTGTGACTCTGCTTTATCACTGACAGAGATCCATTCTTTGTTGTTTATGACAGCAGCGTTGGTTCATGTCAATGTGTTTTGAGTTTTAGAAATGAAGAAACTGTTCTACAAATGTTAAAGGGGAAGCAAGAAATAACACAACGTTCATGGATGTTCTCCATGTTGTGATCTGGTTATTAACAACAGGCTCGGATGATTTCAGTCTTGCTCATAAACAGCTGTGTGTTGTTGTCCCGTGCAGATGTAGGCTGTCTGACATCAGTGTCAGGGCAGTCCTTGTGTTGTGCGTGCTGGCTCACTGTCGCACTGTCAGAACTCTAAATGTCTGGTGTGAGAGAGGCCTATTTATACAGACCCTGCTTGTTTTGACTCTAAAGCCTGGTATACACTGTTTGATTTTGGGCTGTCCAGATGAAAGATGAGCAACGTGAAAGAAACGTGGCAATATCTTTGGCTCTAAAACTGTGGTCCTACATCGCACAGTAAGAGGTTCAAGGATGGCCCATGTCACGGTCTTGCAATCAAAAACAGCCTGGGATAAAATTCTGAGCGTTACCATCTCACTGTGTGGCTGCTGTTACAACCTACATCTACTAACCAACCAATAGAAATGCAGCATGCTTTAAAGACAAAGCATCAAAGGAAATAGTGGCAGAGTTGCAGCTGTAAGTTGAGCAGCTGTGCAGCTAGCAAATACACATGGACACATAATTTAGACAGTTAATCGCGCGCATCCCTAGTTCATATGTACATGTGAAGGGGGTCCGCATCCACAGCAGTTCTCTATGATGCACTGCCATGTTTCTGCAGTAGCACTGAACGAACAAAACACTGGCCCTAGAGAGGGCCTTTCTTATTTTTTCTACCTCCACTTTAGTTAGCAGCCCCTCCACAATGAGCAGCATCGATAAAACAGATTTTTTAAATGTGAACCTGCTTATTTAGTGTTTTCTTTCCAGTTAAAATCAACAGGTCTGTTTGTTTCAGAGTGAAAGAGACCTCTGAGGGTAACGCACCTCCCAGTAAAAACCTCCTGAACATCTGGATCTTAATGTATCAGGGGAAAAAAGTGAACGCATGTTAGCAGGTGCTGGGCTAACCGCTATCTTGGAAATGCCGAATAGCATCGGTCAGACACTGATTTGTAACTTGAAACTGCTTTATTAATTTTCTTTAAGAGTTTTTATCACCCAGTCTGAAACCTCTGCGGCTAATATGGCTCCCGGTAAAAACCTCCTGAACAAAAAAGACTGAAGGAATTCTAACAGGGAGAAGTTACAGCTGGTTGAAATCTGCAGCTCTGTTACAATCTTACTCACTGCTCCTTTGAGTAAATTAAGGTATCAGATTTGACTCTGTATCCTCAAATTTCCGACGTTAATGAACTGGCATTAGTACATCCTTATTTACTTCATATATATGACCAAAAAAAATCCTCACATTTAAGAAGCTGGAAATGATGAAAATGGTTGTTGATTAATGTTCTAATAATTGACGTACTTATTTTCCTTGCCCTTGTTTGTAGATTTTCTACTTCTCCAATGGGAAAGGATTCCCAGGACAAGATGAGTTCAAAGACAGGGTGCAGTTTATTGGAGACATAAACAAGAGGGACGTCTCGATACAGCTGAGTCCTGCTCAGTTCAGCGACAACGGGACCTTCTTCTGTGATGTGAAGAACCCGCCTGACGTGACGGGAACACCAGCACGAACGGAGCTCAGGGTCGTTCTGAAAGGTGAGTAACTTCTTCTTCAAATTGAAATCAGATTAATGCTAATTAAATTATACTTAATATAAAGGATTTGTTCTCTAAGATAATTTAGTTTCAGCTTGAGGCAGGAATACTCGGAGATTGTGATTACACAAGATGGGTTTTTTTTAATAATGTACCTGCCTGTTGTGGAATGAGCAGGATCGCGGCCTTGGCCTTTCACTTATCAGTTGTGTTCACCCACTCACTGACTCTGCATACACACACGCTGATTGGGTGGTGTGTGAAAACGCTGTCTTAGCCTGCACTCTGTCTCATTGTGCTAAATCTGTCATGTTTCCAGGCAAACAGGGGGATTTTTTTTCCTGTCAGTGATGCTTTTTACTCAGATGAGGTGCCATTTTGGAAACTGGTTTGGTTGCACCACCTAGGATTAATTAAAACCTTGATTAAGTCATGGTTTATCTTAAAATGCTGCTGCACCAAGCTTTAAATCTAGTTTTAAGCTGTATGGGATTGCCTTTTAAACCTTCTTTAAATCTCACTTTAGTCACCTTTAAACCCAGATTATCAGGTGTGTAAAAAACAGATGTTAACGTCAGACATTAAAAAAAACAGTGGATCCTCTGCGTTGGGACTTTTAACAATGTGATGATGAGCAATGCATACGCAGCATGAGTGTCTTTCCATGTAACTGGATGGTAAAATGAGTTGTTTACCTTGGTAAGCATGGTGTCGGAGGCGTCCTTGTAGAACCGGTTGCCTGTGTGCAACTCATCATCTAATCAGCACTTTGTGGCTGTTTCTTCTTGTTCCATTCCTGCCTGGAAAAATAAAATTGGGCCACTCCAGAAAAAGGGCAGTGCTGTAACAGTGCTTGTTGTGAGTGCTGAGGGTACACCGTATTTTTTGTTTTACTGGTATGGATCCAAGCGAAGGTGTTGACTGTTACTATACTGTCTACAACTGTTTTTAATTTTTGTTAAGTTAAAATACTGTAAATTGTAATACAAAGCCATAAATGATAATGTTAAGAGACACATTTCCTCCTCCTCTCCTCCTCTCGGTTCTCACTCATGATCTCGCTACTCCGTGAGTGTGTGTCTGTGTGTTTCCCCCGAGCCGTAAACACACGCTGTGCATAAAGCTATGAGCTGCATGGCAACAGCCAACAAGGCAAGATGAAAGCACAAAAAACACAATGAAAACACGTTAAAAATGCTTCTGTTGTACTTCAGTGCTACTCCTCCAACCAGTCTAAGTATCTTTCCTTTCATTATTTAGCACACGGCCAGATGTTGTAAAATAATCCTTAACTGGCATCATTTTTATAATTTCAGATATCCTCAGCAGATTCAAATTAATGTTTAGCGACAAAAAACTTCTGTTTTGTAATGAGAAATCATGTGCATATGCAAACTGCCTCGCACGCCAGTCCTTTTGTTGTGCTAACCTCAACATTTATTTATTATCTGACTTTGATTCTCTGCCTGCAAGTCCCTATGTCCAAGGATATTCATTTATTTTAAAAGGGTCGAGGCTATTTAGATGTTCATCATCATTTTTTTTCTTTTTAATATAAAGTGATAACCACTGTGTGTGAACAAATGAATAAATCAGACCTGTGCAGCACTGAATTTTAAATAAACTGGAGCTTTTGTGCTTTGATTACCTGCTGTGAAACAACATAGCCCTCATCCATTGCCTAATGCCTGTTATTTTGGTGAAAGTAATGCAAAAGTAGTGTTAAAGTAGCTTATTATTCCACACAGAGAATAATATTGTAAAGTAATAGTTTATTACTTTCAAATGAAGGTTACTAGTAATATGTAATACACTACATTTTGAAAGTAACTTGCCCATCACTGTTAGTCATAGGGGCTGGGTATTGGTCCTCGTTACCTGTAATTTATCACCCGATATAATCCTTGTCTCTCTTTCATGTCATGTGCTGAAGTGCTGATTGGATTTAAGCCCTTTTTAAATGTAGATGAATCTCAATTGGTTTATGTGAACGGCGAATATTCTGTTTCAAAGGAAACAGCTTTATTCACTTTTTTTTTTACCAGTTTAAATCACAGGGTTCATTGGTTTTGGGAAGGAAGAGACCTTTGTGGATAATTCGTCTCCCAATAAAAACCTCCTGAATGTCTGGATCTGAAGTTATCAGAGAAAAAAGAGAGAGCACACATTAGCAGGTGCCGGGCTAGCGACCTGTCTTTGATGTGTCCGAGAAACACTCATTTGTAATGTGAAGCTGCTTTATTCAGTGCTTTTACCAGTTTTAATAACCTGGTCTGTTTGTTTTGGAGATGAGGAGACCTCTGCGGATAATTTGGTTCCTGGTAAAAAGGAAGGAATTCCACTAGGGAGTAAACACAGGGCACTTGGGAGACGTTTGTGCAATCCTCAATACTAGACGCCACTAAATCTACTTTGCTCCTTTCAGCTGACACGGTTTCATTTCAAAATAAGTCTTTTGCCACCAGACAAAAATAATTTTACCCCCTCTGTGGTGGTTGATAGTCTTCTCTCTCTCTTTCCTCCCACAGCAGTGAGTCGATTTAAACTTCGAACTTCAGACACCTGTGTCGTAGTACAGTTATGCTGTCAGCTTATTACAAGTTAATCCACAGCTTCCTGCCAGTCAGAATAGAGCGTTTCCTGTGGTCACGGTAAAACTTGGATTACTCTTTAATTGTTTTGTGTTCCTGAAGCTCTCACAGCAGATTCCTGGAGCTTCATGGGAAACAGTGTATTGGCAGTGTGAGATCTGGTCCAACTCGACATGTAAAATCTGTCCCGACAGGTGTACTCTTGTTATTTGTTTTTCAGTTACATGAAGCCCACATGTGCATGTGATGGCTTGTTATCTTTTGGCTCACCAGTGGTGGCCCCGCCCTCCAGGTGGGACTTCTCTGTCTAGCATTTGTTGTCTAGGTAAGCAGTGCAGAGGAATTTTTATTTACCTCTCACAAAGAATGGCTGAAGTATTTTTCCTAAACACACAGATCTTTTGTTCACAGTGACACTCCCAGCTTTTAACCTGGCCATGTTTTATGTCTAATAGTAACACAGCTGCTAAGATCAGCTGAGAAAACCAACAACGTGCTGATGTGGGGCTTTCACGCAGTATCGAAATTATATAGACAATGAAAGAAAGGTGGACATGAAAATGTGTTTTGTAAGACATTTGTAAAACTGAGTCAAATTTAACCACACAAATTTATGAGACAACTTTTAATATAACCTTCCACATGAAAATAACTGCTTTAAAAGCCTTTTTTTGCTGTGAAAACATATTTCTCGTTAGAACAACTGTATTTATTCAGGTTTCTTGCCCTGAACTACCTTTTACAAGACTACATTTAAACACATCATCCTTCAGCTAATACAAAATGGAGCTTGAATGCATCATAATTCAACTCAACGCAACACCCGTCAGTTGTTGGTTCCGGCCACAGGCTGCTAACAGCTAATGTTAACCAGCTCTCCTCCTGCTGATTTTAACGCAGATTTGTTGTTTAAGGTGTAGCATTATCAGGATAACAATGGGGTGCATCCACTGACGCGACAAAAATGAGTTAACGGCCTTTTGTTCCCACGGCGTCCTGACTGTTCATCCCAAACACATGTTCGTCCCCTGGAAGCCCTTAGGTTCGAGCCGCTGGCCATCAAGAAGGCATGTCGGCAGATACTGATGTTCAGCGGATGAATTGGTGCATCGTTAGTATTTTAAATCTGTTGTATTTTTGTGCATAAATGTGTGTATATTTTTAAATCAAATCAGATTCTGTTGTCACATATATAATCACACACAGTACAACATATAATAAAATATTTAGATGTTTAGCTCCAGAACAAATCTGACAAATGGATTAACAGCAAAAAAGAATCTAACAAAAAAAAAAGGTAAATCTAGCTAGTATATAACAAGATATACATTAAATACAGTTTATAAAAATGGGACAGTTAAACGTTGAGGTAATATAACGATATACCAGTATGATATCTTTAAATCTTTAGCTGTTTTATAATAATATTTTGAGAGATTAGATCTAAAAATTTGTCAATTTTTATAGGCTCCAGTGTTATTTTTCTTGCATTTTTAGTTTCTGGCACCTGTCTTACTTTGGTAAGTTCACAATATAAGTCAAACATACAGATTGTGCTGGGGAAAAAAAGCATTTGGGGAAAGGACAGTTGAAACAAAGACAGAAAGTCAGGAGAGATTTAAATGTACGCAGACTCCAGAAATGCCAGCTTTCTACTTTAAAACTAACACAGAGTTGTCCCTGTTGTGTTTGTGCAGAATCTCTTCCTCAGAGCAACACCGCCATGATAGTTGGAGCAGTCTGTGGTGCTTTACTTTTGCTCGTCCTCATCGCTGTAGCTGCCTGCATTGTCATGAGGGTGCTTCACAACCGCCATGAATATGAAGGGTGAGTGTGCTGTCTTGTGTTATATATGTTACAGGCAGAAGGACTGTCAGGGATTGGTGACATTAACACCGCTGCAGTACGACGACACAACATAATTTACTTAAAGTAATTTGAAGTCCACGAGCATGTTGGTGTTACTTTGCTTTACCCCATCAAGTATTTATAAGCAGTATATAAACATTAAATTAATACTTTATAACACACTATAAGGTAGTTGTAAGAAGATAAAAGTGTTAATGTATTTGTCAGCAACTATGAATCCTCCTGTGGGCAACAATTAGTGGAGGCTGCTCCATGATCTTGTATCATAATACAGTAAAAGTGAAAATAATATTCTTCAAAGGAGAATTAAGGCCCCATCTAAGCGTATACAGATATTTTTAAAAACGGATATTTTCCTCCGTTCTTCAGAATATTCTGTCCACACAACCTTTGTTTTACAAAATATCTCCATCCACACTCGAAGGCAAAAACAGCTACGTTGGCGTTAGCTGTCTCTCTCCTCCCCTTGTTGCAAAGGCAGTCAAGTGTCCAGGCCAGCGCTATCTTTTTCAAAACTCCTACTGGTCGGGGGCAGCCCTAGTTACAATACTCACTTTCCGCAGTATTGATTCACTTTTACCAGCTGCACTTCCTCACTTTCTCTTGATGTTATCTGCAGTAATTTCGCTGTTTTCTGCGCCTGAACAAGAAACGTGAAGTCATCGTTGTCATGTTATAGCCTTTTTATATTTATTTTTAAACAAAAAAATCTAATTTTCTGTCCTCAATGTCAGTCCCCCCCCAGTATTAAAAATGTGGTCTTAATATATGAAATCATATTTTGACAACACTAGTCTGATATCTAATGAATAATAAATATAGTGTAATATATACTAAAATATATAAATCAGGTCGAGGAAGAGAGAGAAAGAGTATGATTGTTAGATTTGTTGGCAAATACTTTACATTAATAAACACTGAAAATGCCCTCTATATCTGCGTACATCTGCATTATAGTGTGTTAATAATAATTTATTAAAAGTTTTAATGCTGCTCATAAATTGGGTAGTTAATGTAAAGCGTCACCAGAATATTTATGTACATTTTAATGGCAGTTTTTATTATCAGTTATTTTTCTTGTAATATTTCTTCCACTGTTAAAATGCCATTAATTTCTAGATGAGTATTTGACATTGTCACCTGTAAAGTGTTGTTGTTACAGACAACATGTGACATTAATATTTAAAGAGCCATGTGGTTATTGAAAAGTAACACACACTAACTCCTCTAATTACTGGAATTGAATGTTATTTTATGTTTTCAACAAGTTGATGAAACTAAGCTGATCAGAAATATGTATTTTTGGTGTTTAATGTTATTGAAATGTAAGGTAAGTTTCTCAGATGGATTTTATGCCTCATGTGTGTTTGAGCTGGTCTCCTGAATCTTTGTTCCTGTTATTTCCAGTGATGTTTTACTCGTGCAGAAATGTAATCATCAGACTGTAACCCCTCGCTAACTCTTTCTGCATGGGTGCAGGGTTCACTCTCTCTGTTTTAAAGAACTGTGTGTTTTGGGCTGTTTTTGGATGATCAGATATTGTTACTAATTATTAACATGTTTGTTAAAGACATGGTCAAAAGCTAGACTTAATTTGCTCTGTGTGCTCGCGGTAGTTTGAGCATGTCTACCTGGCATGCTGCAGCCACGCCTGCTCTGTTCATCTCAATGAAAGAACCAAGTATTGACCCATAAATGTGAGAGGCGTTGAATTAACATTATTCTAAGGTAAGAAAATGGCTGACAGCTGCTGTTTGGCTGTTGAATGGTTTGAGCTGCGATCTTTGGGGATTTCTCGTTTCACTGGTGCCGGTCACTTTCCTCCATATTTGTTTGTTAACACAACTAACCTCACAGCAACACTGTCTATTGTGTCATTCAGGACGTTTACATGCACAGTTAAGTGGATCTACGGTTACAGCTCGATTAGGCTATTTAATTGAACTACTGTCCTTGTCCTTGTATACAAACACTGGAGAGATCGATTTATTGACCAAAGTTTGTCTGACTCTGCTACGATGGGTGGCGATATGCCCCCTTTCACCTTGTTAGTATTGGACCTTTTTCTAGTCGACCTGTTGTGTCACAGACCAGACAACCAAGCATCGTCCAGCTGTTCCCACCACTTTTTTTGAACAGGCGGCCATTCCGTGTTTTCCTCCCATCCATGTATTTTAAACATTGAACTCTTTTAGTTGATACTGGATGAACTGTGTCTACTCGTTCGTCCATAAACCCCTTTCAGCTTCTTAGTATTGGACCATTTTTCCAGTTGACCTTTTATGTCATAGAGCAAACAATCGAGCGTCATCCAGCTGTTGTGCTACTGTTTTGAACAGGTTGCCACTCTGAGTTTTCCTCCCATAGATGTACTTAACTCTTTCAGTTGACACAGCATGAACTATGTCTCCTCGTCCGTCCAAAAATGCACAGCTCTGGATTCAGATTTCGCCATTTTGTCACTGTCTTCTTCTGCTACGCATTTAATGCTATTCGACTTCCGGGTCAAAGCCCAGGGCGGAAACTGGAGCATGCGCAGACAGCGGTATGATAGTTGGTGGTATGCCCCCTTTCAGCTTGTTAGTGTTGGACCTTTTTCTGGTTGACCTGTTACATCACAGACCAAACAATCGACAAACAAGTTGGCTACCAGCTAACTGGTACCATGGTGAACAACTTTACAGCTTTGAACACCTTGTCCGTCCAAAAATGCGTGTCTCTGGATGTAGATTTCGCCATGTCGTGCCAGTTTGACTGTATACATGCAGGAGGAGTTCGACTGCTAATCGCATTATCTGGGTGTGTTAGTCCGACTTTGGGGAATTCGACTTAGTGCGATTTCAGGCGGACTAACATGTTTACATGTAAGTCCGGTTTTAGTTGGACTAACACAATAGATAGATTTTCTCTAATGTCATGTAAACGCACTGAATGATTAGCTTGTTGCGTCAGCTCGTCAGCATGTTGTCCAGTCATTGTTCATCATCTTCTGCCTCTAACACTCCAAACTAACCACAGTCTTCTTCATGTGTCCCCCTTCATCTCCAGCTTTTCTTTTTAAATGAAACATGTCAGGTCAACAGAATGTTTCAAGGTGTCATGTTGTTCTGTCACCTTTAAATGTTGATGACAAAATGTTAACAGCTTGTTATAAAGCTCACGTAGCTGAAGTGAGTTAAACTGCCTCTCTCACTGTACAAACTGTTACACATTGTCTTCACTAGAGGTGCACTAATAATCTGATTTTTATGTATTGCAACAGCCGATGGATGTACTGATACAAATAATGATCAAAATACAAGTCAGTTAATGGTCAGGCTGTAACTAAAGGTTAATTTTATAATTGATTAATTTGCCAATATATTTCCTAAATCAATCTATTCTCTGTTTGGTCAGGAAAACTAATTTCACAGAGGCCAAAGTGAAGTCTTAAGTGTTCCTATGCAGTATGAAAAAGAGTGAACAAACAAGGCTGCACAGTGCTGTGAAATTTAAATTATTTAACCTTTTTCAACTGATTTTTGGTTCTTTTTATAAAAGGGAATAAAAAATATGGAGGAAACATAAATATAATATTATTTATTCGTATGTTAAGGGAGCACTGGTTAGTTAACTTCCTCTTCAGGCAAAGATGTTTGACAGTGGAATGTCATCCAATTCTCTGTATAGGCGTTCTGACTGAATGGCCACAGTGGGTAAAAGTTTTCCCTGGGCTGGCTGTCAATACTCAGATGTCACATGTGTTCTGTGAAATATACCTATAATTCTGGAAATTTGAGTTTTCAAAAAGCTTTTCTTTTTTTGTTTGACCACCAACAGCTCCAAACCCCCAAAATTCCAGTTTACAATAATGTAAGACTTAAAAATATTCCTGTCTGGCCCCGACCCTGATTCAAGTTTTTTGATATTTGTTAAACATATGCCATATATAATATTGTATGTTCTAAAACTTTTATTAACCTAAATCTTGATTAAATATGTGTCTGACACATTAAAATATCAGCTGTAGCCTGCTAAATCTAACACACCTTTTATTTTACAAGTTATTTGATCTGAGTACTGGAAGTGCTGGTTAAAAAATAGGACGTTTGTAAACTTAAATCATTTAAGATATATGATTGAAAGTTAAACTGGAAGAATGTGACTCCTTAAACAGATGCGAAGCAAATCGCTTGAGAGAAAATGTCTCACTCTGGAATTTTTTGGAACCTCAAAAACTCTCTTCAAACAGTCTTTTCACAGTGTTGATACAGACTGAAGCTTCTTTATTATCATAAACAATCTTTGGCTGAGTACAGGCATCAGCTTGCAGAGATCACATAAACGAGATGACAGTCAAGTTTAAACTGGCCTGCCATCAACTTAAGAGTTCATTCAGAATACCGTTTTTTTTTTTGTTTGTTTGTTTGTTTGTTTTTTAAAGATATTTTTTGGGGGGCTTTTATAGCCTTTAATAAATAGGACAGACAAGCGTGGGGGGGGGAGTGACATGCAGCAAAGGGCCACAGGCTGGAGTCGAACCCAGGCCGCTGCGGCAACAGCCTTGTACATGGGACGCCTGCTCCACCACTAAGCCACCGGCACCCCTACAATACCGTTTGTTACAGTAACCTGAGTGTTATTTTCTCATTCGTTTGATCTC
The DNA here is from genome assembly GCF_011397635.1 of Epinephelus fuscoguttatus. Lineage (NCBI taxonomy): Eukaryota > Metazoa > Chordata > Actinopteri > Perciformes > Serranidae > Epinephelus > Epinephelus fuscoguttatus. The sequence continues at coordinate 15,764,086 of NC_064763.1, forward strand.
TAAAAAATCTGCAAGCGACTCGCAAATGTGTCATGTTTGTAAAAAAACACATTTTATTTCCAGCACAGATCTTTTATTTTAAATTGCCATTTCTTGCTGTAAAGTGAGTGACTAACAGACAGAAAACTAGCTTGACGACATGGCCAAACGCTAGTATGATGCTGGATATATGGAACTCTGTGGACCCTGAACTAATGACCAAGGAGAAATATGGACCCTGTGGCTGGACCAGTTGGGAATCACTTTCCAAATACTTGTTTTGACTAATCAGCTGCTTTAAACCTAAATATTTTCAGATTTACCATTACATATTACAAAGAAAAGCTGCAAAATTCTCACATCTGAGAAGCAAAATAAGCTGTACTTTTGTTCGAAAAATGACATAAAACAATGACTGATCTTTGCAGCTCCAGTGATAATGCTATAATAATGATAATTCTATTTCTAAAGCACTTTTCAAGAAAGGAGCAACAATTGATTTTCAGTGCAGGGAGACAGATTTAAAGGAAAATTACAAAGAGCCACCAAAAAAATTGTAATTAGGTAAAAAATGATTAATTCCACCAGTCCATCTTATAAACCAAACAAGCAGTAAAAATAAACACAAAATTGGGTATTATGTGACCAAGTAGGGATGTTTTTCAGGCCTATTAAACCTGTGAAGCCAGTGTGCACTGCAAAACATTTAAATATAATCACACCAGGAAATTATTGGCTGTCCTCCATTTTTTTAATCGTGCCAAAGTGTGTATAACTACAGTATTTGTTATTATCTGGAATAGGGCTGCAACGATTAGTCGACTAATTGATGACTAATGAACTATAAAAATAATCAGTGACTATTTTAGTAGTCGACTAATCAGTTTGAGTCATTTTTCATAGAAAAGTACTATAAAAATCCCCCAAAATACTCTTACTGCAGCTTCTTATGTTCAAATATTGGCAGCTTAACACGCTCTCCCATGACGGTGACCTAAAACCCTTTGGCATGAGTAAGAAACAAGACATTAGATGACATAATTTTGGGGTTTGGGCAAGACAGACCGACATTTTTCAACATTTTAACACATTTTTCGATAAAATGATTAGTTGACTAATCAAAGAAATAATCTTCAGATTAGTCGACAATGAAAGTAATCATTAGTTGCAGCCCTAATCTGGAAGCTGCATCAGCACCAGTCAGATCTTTATCAGTGCACCTCTAGTCTCCTCCCAGTCACTACTTCCTGCCCAACCACTGGGAGCTGCATTGCACTTGCATCCAGTGTTTCATGTGCTCACCTCTCATTGTTTTATTTTTGTCTTGTGTCCCATTATTTGTGTTCGTCTCCATTTGACTGTGCACCAATGATTGCTCGTCACCACGGCAAATCGTAACCCTAAAATAGATGTACGACCTTGGAAAGCATGAGCTCTCAGGCTCCCAAACCACGAAAGAAGGTGGAGTCCAACCTGGAGGGCTCCAGGTCTACCATTCCCTCGGGTCCACTACAGGTAGGAGCTGGGGGATGGAAAAATCCACTGGCTGCCACCGTCTCAGCGGGAAAATGTTGCAGCCATGTTGTTTATCAAACTGATCCAGACTGGGTCTTTATCCCTGTCTATAGATTCATTGTCATATTCAGTATTTGTTTCATATCAGTCATAAAAACCTTGACAAGAGTCGAACAGAAAAAAATAATTAAGTTTATTTATATCTTGTTAGACAAAACAAACAAATCCCTCAAAACAAAAATTAAATACCACTGTATCAAGTTTCTGTGAACATCAGTATGATTGATTCAAAACAGATTTGACAGAAGTACAAAATTCGACTCCATTACAACTCACAAGGTTCATCAACAAAACATTTGTCATATACTAGACCCACAGATCCAACATGCTAATGTTACTAGCATAAGCCTATGATGTTTTACATTGCATAAATTAGCCTAGCATCTAGAGGACTTATCCTCTTCTCATATGAAGCCAGGAACATCAACAGCATTTAACAAAGGTAACGTCATAAAATTTAGCTCCATTGTAAGTCACAAGGTTCATCGATAAAACAGTTACATATTAAGTCAATGTAAAGACGTGACAGATGCAAATTCTTGCCAGACTGACGTGAATGATGCAAAAATAAACAACTTAAGTGGTGCGAATGAAGGGAGTAGCGTGATTTTCATGTGCTTATTCGCGAGAGTTGGAAAAATCTGAACTTAGGCGACAAATTCGTGCTGGGATAGGCAATCAGCATTGACATCCTCTGAGGACGTATGACGCCGAGGCCATAGCGCTGAAAGTTTATTTATCGATTCAGCAATGTCATATGGCGCAAGTTGTTAGCACATATGAAGTAAGTCAACGCAAAGTATTCAAAATCATACAAAATCCCGTGACTAATGCAACGTGAATATTTGCATCCTGTTTGGTGTGAACACAACATTAGACTTATAACTTGGTGATAAAAACATTAGCTGCAAAAAAGCGACTAAAACAATCATGTCAGTTATCAAAATAGTTCCCCTTTAATTATCTGTAGATTGACTAATCATTTAATCAGCTAATTGTTTCAGCTGTACTTTTTATACAATCAGCTGTGTGCATGAGACCTGTTTTTGCCTTTTGTTTTTGTGGCTAATCACTAATTAAGCAGCGTCAAACTCTGAAAGAAACTCTTTCATTACATAAAATTTAAGACATTTGCTGTTTAGAAGTTTTATTGGCAAATATCAAAACACTTATCTTGATAGATGTTTAATCACGTGTATGAATCTAAAATTGATGTAGTAGTTAAAAAGCAAAGCTCCTCGCCATAAACACTACCGTTCAAAAGTTTGGAATCATTTGTTATATTGATGTTTTTCTCTCCTTCAATAATTTTAATAGTGACTGGTGATTTCCCTTATTCAGCTGTTGCAAAGAGGGATCTTTGTCTCTCTCTGCCCGTTCAATCATCAGTCTGGTTGAACCATTATACCACGTTTTGTTCTCCACGTACAAAACAAACCCTTCGCCCTTTTTATACAGAGATCCTGAGAGAGGGCCACAAAGTCCCTTCATTATGGCAGCTTTGCTTTTTTATACAGAACCAATTAACACCAACATAATGTCACCCCAGTGTTCAATTTCAGATAGCAAAAGAAGCATGATGTGTAACACAACAGCATCAGCCTCATATATGACATATGCTGCAATCCATTGTAAGTCAGAAGTCGATAATTCCAGTGCATCTGCTCAGGAAAACATGGATGCTGACAGCAAACTGATGTTTCTAAGGCAAATTTATGAGCGTCACAAGAATCTACAGAGGACTTAATCAGCTATAACCATTAGTGAGGTGAAACAGCGGATGAAATAAGTCATCTGTTTTGCTCGTCTTTGCTCATTTTTTTTCTTTATGTCAGCGTACTCAGGCTTGGTGGATCTTGCCCAAGTGTCCGACTTGAAATTCCGACTTGAATGACTGTTCTGTTGCATGTCGTTGCCGCTGTTTTCCAAGACGGAGATTGTTCTTTTTTTTTTACCCCAAGTTCCGAGTAGACTGGATTGCAGGGATGTAACATATGCGTCAGGCAGCGCTTTCTAAATGATAACAATGGCGTAACATGGCATTAATCATCATTCATCGTCCCTGTTTTATGGCACTTGCTCTTGTCCTGTACAGAAGGGTAAGGAGCTCCTGCACCTCATTGACTCCCCAATTTGCTGACATTTCCGACTGCTGCTCTTCTTTTTTGAGTTAGCTGCTAACTGCTGCTAGCTGGTTAAATCTCCTGGCAGTGGGTCAGACATATAATACGTCGTCAAAACATCACACTCATCCCGTCCTGCTGGCTGTTTCTTTTATACAGGCTTCTATTCGATGCATTTGCTACCTCTGATGCCGGCTTAAAGACAAGACAAATCTGTCCCCCATTCCGTGTTCTTACCTTTTTATACAGAGTGGCAAGGTAGAATAATGCCACGACATTCCCGTCTGAGACAGGCAATATAAAAGGGGCTCTTCATACAAAATAACAGTAGTAGTAGTCCTCTCAGACATCTGACTGAACACAAACAAGCTTTTATGGCAGGAGATTCCAAACTTTTGAACAGTAATGTGTGAAGATTCTTCTCTGTCTTTTGCTCTATCTGGATATATTTGTATTTTTTACTGACTTCTTTTCTGCCCTTTTCTCTTTGTGTTGCAGGGCCCGGTGATATATGCCCAGTTGGATCACTCAGGCAGCAAAAACTCATTCCACAAGATGGAGCCAGTGGTCTATGCTGACATTCGTAAAAACTGAAGAGGAACTGGGGACCAAAAGCATAAAAATAAAAACACAGTAAAGTATCAGACCTCTCTATCAGCTGCTCTTGGGAAGGGTGGGAATATATCAACAGGGACAAAAATCGGTGCAAAATTTTATTTTATTTTTTTCTCATCTTTTTGTCCTCTGAAAGCATGATGCTGTTAATATGATAAAGTAATGTCTCCATGTGCTTTTGTTGTATAGACAAAAAAACTGAAGCAAAGAAACACTTTAATGGACACTACATCACTCCATCAGCCTTTAAATTGTTCAAAATACGAATGCCTTCATCAATATCATTCCACATGTTAAGATGTTTAATTTTGATTTGTAGCTTTGTGCCTACGAATGGTTCTGCAGGTTGTTGCACCAGCTGAACACATGTTAAACTATCACTACTAAAACTACGCACATATCGTACATGAATCAAAACTAATCACATTGCATAAATTGACATGACGAACTTTTGGGGGAAAGTGAGGCATTAAAAATATACAGTTTATCCTGTTGCATGTGAACGAGCTAACATTAGACAACACTAGGGTTGTAGCGTGATAGAAAAGCTGACGGTTAACATATCATGTACATTTGCTTATTTATGTCTCTGTCTATCGAAGAATCTCACCTTTTATGTTAGTTATTTTTAAAGGATAGACTTCTTACACATACTGACATTAACAAAATGGTTTCAAGTTTCAATTAAAGTAATAAAACTTGTGTTGAACCAACAATAGCCCATCAGTTTTTATCCCTTTAAAGGTAATTCTGATTGATGATAATATAAATTCTGTAATACTGTGATACCATGAAATTGCGGTATTTTCCAAGACGGTTATTATACCATTAAAATATCTCATGAAGGACACACTACGGTCGTGGAAAGCCAGAATTCCCCGCTCCTGTGAATGCACCTAAAAATCACACGGGCATGTAATAATGACCACAAAACATAAAGGGAGCTATAACAAACAGTGTGTACCCTAATTTAAATATGAAAGAAAAATGTTCATCATCAGTCTGTTTGGAGAATGGTTGATCAGGAATGAGTAAAGCTGGATGGACATTATATGATTTATTGATCTTGTATGCTCTGTGCTTACACTGTGCGGTTCAGTCATGATTCAACATTTCATGACTTGGATGCTCACACTCCACACAGAAAGCCTAATCGATGTCCAATCATTTTTATTTAAACAAGGTGGCTGCATCCTCAATAATGTTAATTTAAAAAGGGAAAGGCAGCGTTACTTTGTGTAATTGTACTGAAGACAAAAAGACCATGGACAAAATGAATGGCTGTAAGATGGGAAGAAGTCTGCGTGACAGCTGCATGTGTGTTTATTCTGTTTAAACCTGATTAGGGTACACTAATATTATTAGTATTGTACTGTTTGTAGAATTAGATTCCAGTGGCTAAGTAGGATTGTGTCCAAATTGTGAGATTAAATCATTGGCAAGTCTAAATATATCAGAATAAAAGATACGTGTAATATATTTATGCAGCCCTATCCAAACATGTAAAATACTACTCCCAGTAATATTTAAAGCAGCTCACAACAATAAATAATGGATCGTTTGGCATCAGACCACTGAGCTGCTCAAACTTTAAATCAGTTATTTTATTCATTAACAGTTTCTTTCTGGTAGAAATCTGCCCTGATTTTAAAATTAGTCGCAGCACACCAAAGCCTCACATCAAAGTCTGTTTACAGGTCTTCAAGAGCACTAATGCATAATGGCTAAAGGCTGCAGGCCACATTACCGCTACTAGCCTAACGCACCTGAATTCAGGAACAGTCAGTTAGTGGCGGAGTGGAATTATGGGCAATGTAGGTGCCAGGGTTTGATGGGGAAGAATAATACGTGGAATAAAAATCTTAATCTGTACAGTGTCTTTCTAGCGTTGCACTTGCTTCACATTTTACGTTGTGTCTTAGCTCTATGTTATAACTCACTGTTATGCTGAAGCCTATTTCTGTAAAATTAAAGCTTTACTCTTTCATGACACTCCATATAAAGCTGGTGCAACAGGCTGCTGAAGCCACAGTTCATCTCCATTGTTGGGCAGTTCCATAGTGATCTTGTTTTGTCGGGGCAAATAATGTAGAGTTAGCTTTTACATTTGCCTTCAGTAACTTTGCATGCAGTTAATAACGACACCTACAGACTAAATCTGGTACTTCTCAGATAGTTGTGACGCAGAAGAAGACGTCTGACATTGTATTACTGTGAATGCTTCAGTTTTCTGTAGAGTCCTGGCATGTTCTTGTGGTACCTTTTAAAGACACTGCCTCCCGTTTGATTTTCACCTCAGTGGAACACGCTCTTTAAGCACTTCGTGTTTCCACGGTTGCTCTGAGCGTCTGTATTTTTTTTTGGTTTGTTTATTCAAAGTGCATGTAAACAAACAGGCAGTGCACCCCAGGTAGAGGTTTTGTGTTCTGCCTTTTTAAGGGTGTGATTCAAAAGAATAAAAAAGAAGTTTAAAGTGATAATTACCTGGGCTTTATTTCAGCTTAGTTTTGAGTAATTCTGAAATGAAAACAAAATGTTGAACTGTTAAACTGAGGTGAAATATCTCCTTCTATGAAAACTGGGAGCTCTCATTTGTTGGACAAAACGAATGCTAAATACACTGTTTGCATGCAATTTACTAACATAACAACCATTATTATGAAAATATCCATCCTGTTTTCCATCTATGTATTGTGTAAAGTTCTTTTTTTTAAACTAATGGGCCAAATATCTAATATCATTAAGTAATATTTCTGTTTTCAGATGCTTTTAAGCTTTAAAATGCATTCCAAATTTGTATGATTTTTATTTTGTTTGAAGCATTTAAAAGCCAAATTTATGTTATGATTCTGTTCGTAAACGGTGTGGTTACCTATGAGAATGATATTTGTGTTGCAACCAGTCTAAATGCCTTCAGCTTCAGCTTGTGATTCAGAATGCAGTAAATTTCCATGTTGACCAGTATTTGTATATATTTCCTGCTCATGTAAGATATAGTGCTGTTTACTGTAACTCATTCCAGTGTGGTGTGGCTGTGGATGTCTTTCCAGAGAAGGAAAGCAGTTTGCTGTAGAGGTCTAGAAAGTTGGTGGCATGCTTCATGTTTTCTCGTCTTTCCTTTTAAAGTCTTAATTATTTGTCAGCGAACACACCAATGTTTACAGTGCCTGCAGGAAGTGTTGAGCCTATCGACTCAAAATGGCTTGAATGAAATTTTCTTCAGTCAACAGTGTGCAAAAACAACCTCCACAAAATGAAAGGAGCTGTCTGCGACATTCAGAACACATATGATTCTCAACATGGAGGTCGCTGAGCCGGCGGCTAGCAGCTAACGGTGCTAACTCAATAAACAGTGCTAACAACGGCAACAGTGCAGAAAGAGTTGTCAAGCTGTGGGGAGCCAGAGAGTGGGCGTTACACTTCAGTGAAGACACAGTCCTGTTGTCAGTGATAACAGCTGTATGAGTGCAGTGCAGAGTGCCGTCAATTAGCTACCCAGGTGGACATTCTCACAGGGACTCACAGGGACTCACATGCACATGCGGCCAGACTGTGTGACTTCATTCTCTGGTCAGGACGCCATTACATCACCATATCTCGACACGGCATAGCGTTTTTCAGCCATATTAATGATCTGAATGTCAGATGCAGCTCCTTCTGTCATTTTTTGAGCTATAAGGCTGTTTGTTTCAATGCCACATTCACATTAAACCCAAAAGATTGGTTAGTTTAATACATTTTTGCTACTAAGAATTGATTATAGCAGCTTTAAACACATCCAAGATAGAGAATATTTTGTTGCCCAAGTTGATTTAACTTACTGCTGCTGGCTACTCCTGTCCCAAGTAGAGTTGATTGTATCATTGTGAATGTCACTGATAATGTAGATTTCCTTTGTCTGCTAATTTCAAAGGGTTCATGCACCACTGTGCTCACAATGTGTACCTTACAAGACTAAAAGACTGCAGCAGTAATGGCTGTGAAGCTCACTACACACCTTAAAACCCAGTCAGTAGAATAGAAGAGAACTGTACTGTCCCATCAGAGAAGGAAACGTGTCTTTGTCTCACCAATAAAGCCAATAAATATAAAACCAAAAACCAAAACATGCAACACAAATTACAATCCTAAAATCCCCATGTGCCTACAGCATGTTAACATTTAGTATATTAGCATGCTAACAATGAAAAAGAAAACACTGTTTAAAGTGTGTTGCTAACATTATGTGTCTTAGTACAACATGCTAGGGTGTAGTATGCTAGCATGCTAACAACAAAAGTAATGTTTGTCTTGTTAGTTTTCTAACATGGTAACATAAATATGTTGACATTCCTGGCTGAGAGCTAACATTGTGTGCCATAGCACAACATGCTAACATGTTCTGTAGTGTGTTAGCATGCTAGCAGCAATGTTTAGCTTGTTAGTTGGCTAACATTAGTATGTTGACATGTTTAAAAGTAACCTACTGCCTGAGAGTTTCAAGTGTTTTGCTAACACTGTGTGTCATTGCACAACATGCTAGTGTTGAGTATGTTAGCATGCTAACATTGAAAAAAATGTATTGTTAGCTTGTTAGTTTGCTAACGTGCATAAATATGTTGACATTCCTGCCTGAGAGCTTACTGTGTGTCTTAGCACAACATGCTAGCATAGAGTATGTTAGCATGCAATGTTAGCAATCATTTCCAGGACTTTGGTCATTTGTTTTAGAGGAAGCTAAGTTCAAAGCCAGGACCCACCAAGTTGTTAGGATTTATCCTCTCATCAGTCGGAAACCATGAATGTTTGTACAAAATATCACAGCAATTAATCCAGAATATGGGAAACTTTAAATTAACATTAACTCTTGACTGTGTCCTACTATTATTTTAAATTCTACACTCAAACCAAAAATTAAACTTTCTCCGGAGTATTTTATAGCAGAGCTAAGCTTTAATTTATTTCAAATGGTCTCTGTTTTTGGGTTAAATACTTATTTACATTGACATCTGCATTCTCGCTGAAGAAAATCTTAATTCATTCCCTTCTGACTCGACTCGTGGCTGTGACACCACGCAGTGCAGGCGCTGTAGTCTTCCAGGTGTGTTTCATCTTCATGTTCTGTGTTGTTTTATGTTTGTTTGTTTCTTTACCAGTTAGCATGTACATCTGTGTATTCACCAAATCAAACACAACCTGTATGATACCGACAAACCTTTACTGCTGGTCGCTTTGCTCCTAATCGTGACTTGTTGCAGTGTTTAGTGCTGTTGTAGAAATTGTGATGTAAACTATAAGTTATGAAAGATATCCGATCTGACCAAGCTCGCGCAATGTTCAGTGTGTTGGTTTCGCAAAGTTGAGTGAATGCAGGTCGCACTCTTCACTCCAGACGAGTCTTAAAGTGCGTGCTTAGTGTTTTTCGATGGTAAATAGTTGTGTGTTATTTGAGAAATGTTTGGTATGTTATGTTGTAAAATCTGCACTATGTCTTGCAAATCAAAGACAAACAAATTCCCTGTGATTTTTGTTTTTATTTTTCGTTAATCTCGGAATGACCTTAGCCTCTGTTTAACGTCTTTAAAACTGGAATGTTGTACATTTAGTGCCTTTTACATTTCATCAGCTAACTTGAACATCTGCTCAAAATAGAAAAAAGATAAGATTCATTTATTTTCCTTTTATTGTATGTATTTTTTTATACACATAATATCGCCTCTGTATCCACTGTTCAAATTTTATATAAAACTTATTCCTGGCCAATTAAATGTGTGTTCTGTTCTGATTTTTTGATTCTCACCAGACTGATGACTTTATATTTGATTTATTTTTCCTCTGAAAAAGATAAAGACACAGAAATCACATACATATGTTCTATTCTGCATGAGTAAGCGTGTTTTAAAACATTAGTCTTGGGTTTAGGGGTAACAAACATGTACTACAGTTGGATATAAACTCCTCAAAAAAAGTTCGGAAATGTTAAATGGGATGATTATTTCTCCTCTTTAATAATACCAATTGGTATTGTTTTTAATGTCGTTGGAAAGCCTGATTAGACACCTTTACAACGTGGTGCAACTTGTAAGTCTCATGCATTTGTGGATTGAACAGCAAAGCTAAACATATGGGTAGCGCCCCAAAAAATTGTGCCAAAATCCCCTGCTATATTCTTCTGTTGGTAGCCTACTCACTCTTGTGTTGAGCTTGAAGTGCTGCCAGGTGTGTGCCAGTGTCATCACAGGTGTATGACTGGCACCCGATTGGTACCCAATTGACAGCACTTGTGTGCATGGGTCCTGCAACTTTGTTCAGTTTATGTGTGCTCCAAGCATCAACATGCCTTGTTTGTCCCGTCAGGACAAGGCCCGTGCAATAGGGCAACTGGAAGCTGGTGTTCTGGTACGCAGAGTGGCAGCATTATTTGGTGTCAGCCCTGGTGCCATTTCCAAACTTAGGACCAAATTCCGTGAGACTGGTGAAGCCAAAGACAGACCGTAAAGTGGGCGTCCTCAGAAGACAACACCCCAAGAACACTGGTTACTCACCCCTGCTTTACAGGGTAGATTTACAGGCAAGATTTGCACAACGGTACCACAGACGGATCTCTGATCAGATGGTGAGGAACAGACTGCACATGACCAGTCTTCATGCTTATAAGGCTGCCAGGTAGCCTGCAATGACTGCACTTCACCATCAGGCCCCGTTTGTGCTGGTGTTGACAGCATCAACAGTGGAACCAAAGAATGTGGGCAAACGTCATGTTCAGGGATGAATCATAGTTTTGTCTGTGGCAGCTGGATGGCAGGATCAAAGTACGGAGAAGATGCAGAGAACGCTTTGCTGATCGCTGCACCGATAGAGTAACATCTTTTGGTGGAGGCAGTGTGCTGGTGTGGGGCGGCATCTCCCTCACTGGGAAAATGAGGTTTGTCATCATTGGAGGCAATCTCAATACAGAGAGATATCGAGATGAAATTCTGCAACCAATGGCAATCCCATATCTCCACAGTCTGGGGCCTAACTCCATCCTCCAGGATGACAATGCTCGCCCCCGCAGAGCAGGGTTTATCACAGACTACCCCCAGAATTCGGGAGTGGAGAGGATGGAATGGCCTGCCAGCAGTCCTGACCTCAACCCTATTGAACACTTGTGGGATCAGCTTGGGCGTGCTGATAGTGCCAGAGTGACAAACACAATTGTGCTGGTTGACCTTCACCAACTCTTGGTTGAAGAATGGGATGCCATCCCACAGCAAAATGTGACCAGGCTGGTGACCAGCATGAGGAGGAGGTGCCACGCTGTTGTGACTGTGTGTGGTTCTTCGGCAGGCCACTTAGGTCCCTGACAGTGTAAAATGGCCAATATGTGTTGTTTTTTCCTTTATTACTGTGGGAGAGCGCAATCATCCAATCCACCAAGCAACTCAAAATAAGAGTGAATACCAACAGGAGAATATTGCAAGGGCACTACCCACACGTTTAGCTGTGTTGCTCATAGCACAGAAGCACAATCCTTACAAGTTATACCTTATTGTAAAGGTGACTAATCAGGCTTTCCAACGATATATACTGACACCAACCAGTAGATCTACACACCAACACCGACCAGTACATCTACACACCGACATCGATCGACAACCTTACTTTTTATAAATTTGTAGCACAGGAACACTGTGAGTATTTCAAACAATGATGATTCCCCACTTTTATTTTTGACAGTATCATGATCTACAGATTATTTATGAAGAGAAATATGTTGTGTAATAGTATTAGTGTAAAATGTGGTCAAAAATCTTTTTTATCTTTAGATAAACTTAAATCTAATTTTAACCACTGTACATACTGCTGGATGGTTTAATCTACAATAAACCATTTTGGATTTTTTCAATTAATAATCTGAATATGCCAAATAAACTGAAGCTAAAAGTGGCTTCCAAATTTCAGTGGAGTGTAAGTTTAAAGGAGTATAAAATACAAATACTCAAAAACAAAGGCTACACTGTGTGAGTGTGAGCAGCAGGAGGCAGGATTGATCTTCCTGAGCACTCAGCAGGGTTTAAAAAAAACTGTATCTACACCCTCCCTCGCTCCTCTGGTTGCATTACAGATTAATGTGTTGGAATAACATCCCACTGATCTCACTGTCTCCCTCCAGGAAACAAATATCTGGAAAAAAACATCCCTTAACACACCCATCAGTGATGGAGACGATGAGCAGCATGGAAAGGGAAACAAAAAGTCTGGGAATCCCAGTAAATAAAGGGGGCAATCCCCCAAGGAAGGTGTGCATCATGTGGTGTTTGTTTGTAATATGAAGCGGTGAAGTTGTGTGTGTGTGTGTGTGTGTGTGTGTGTGTGTGTGTGTGTGTGTGTGTGTGTGATAAAACATAATGAAGGATGAAAGGATGGTGAATGTGAAACCAAACCTGCTATGAATGTGCGAGACACTGCAGAAGAAGAGACCAGGTAAGACTTGTTTTACACCTGTTTACAATATATTTTTAATTTATTTTATTATGCAGGTCAGCAGATAAACATATATTTACTCAAGTATGGTCCTTTTTTAAGTACCTTTATCCTCCACTTAATTTGAGAGAAACATTTTTTATTTAATTGACAGCTACAATCAACAGTTATTTTCCTTATTTAAAATTTTAATGTATAAAATATTAACGTTTATTCTCTACTAGCTTTTTCCGGGTGTTTCAACTGCATCATAGTGTCTTCATCAGCAGCTGATGTTTTCTCAGTCGTCATGGATCTGTTTAAGCATGTGTTGTCTTAGAATAGAAACCAGACATTGGCGCTTAACAATCCCAACTGAAATACAACTCACTGGCTTTTACTGGAGCTTTAACCCATATTACACAGACCTCATCATCCTCTTCATCTTTTTTTTTTTTTTTTCTTTTGAAAATATATAAGAATAACATATGAAATATAAGTTCAAATCCGCACCACCTGGACCAACTACAACAGTAAAATGTCACTTACACAAAAAAATACTTAATAATAATTATATTTAATGCGTTTGAGGGACATTTTTCTCCATTATGAGTACTTTATTTTTGATACTTTAAGTTATTTTTTTATATATATATAATGCTTGCTGGTGTGCTGGCTGTGAACGATTTGTACAATTTAAACTTGCAAGAGAAATAATATGAACAAAATATAATTAAACAAGATGCCACAACACTGTGGTAATGTTACTCTTACCGAAGCAGAACTGAAGGTTCTCACTTCAGCTTTGTCCAGAGCTCTCAACCGTATCACACAGTCTTCTTCAGTGTATTAAGTGGTTAAAATTAGGTCCAACTTAAGCAACTACAGCAGTAAAATGTTGGTTTTACAGTCCAAATCTTTACTGTTTGGTCCACTCTCACTGCTCTGTTATCCATAAAACAAACAGACACAGTTAGAGACTAGCTGGTGAACATCGTGAAACCTGTAGCAGCTACAGATCCAGATGTTTCCCTCTAGTGTTGGTAGAGACCAAAACTGAGCTAAAAGGAGAGTAAATATTGGACTTGCATTCATCAGGTGGACACAAACATGACTCCAAATGAAGGCTAATGTTGCTCCGTATCAACTGTTTGCTAACAAGTTCACCATATCAGCTTTATAAGGTGATATTATGTGCTGTGTTTACAGCTTGTTGTGCTGCCCCCAAGTGGCAAAACAATGTAAAAGAATAACAGCTTTAAGAACATTTTGTTGATAAACTTTCTGTACTTTTACATGAGTAAAATTTTGAGACTTTTATTTGTAATGGAATATTTTTACACTGTGATATTGATACTTTTATTTAAAGTTGGCACAGGTACTCTGGTTGTTCCAATGTCCATTATATCCATTACTGGTTATATTAACTGCAAAGAACATACCATGATACTCTGCAGTAACTGGGCATAGCTACCGATAGCTACTGAGGAAAACAAAAGCGCTATCCTCTTCCTGTTTTGGTTGCCCAATGGTTGACACAAGGACTGCTCTGAATGCTTCGAAGCTTCAAAGCTCAGATCATTGCCATGCTAATCTATCTAAGCACGGAAATGTTTCAATATTTTCAAAAGATGACCCACAAAAAAATTGAGTGCCAGATATGCCAGAGGAAACTGACATAGCAACAAATGACATATACAACAAGATTGGCAAATCACCTGAAAGCTGCAATTAACACCTTTTTGTTTAGGTATTATGGCTAATCTTACTGTGGCCTGCATTCTAACAAAGTGGCTAAATATCATGTTATTTTTGGTGCGACGACTAAAAACTGATGTTTCGAAAATGTGAAGCTATGATATTTGGGACAGCCCTAGTTGATGTTCTTCCTTTGTGCTGTAAATTGAGCCTTCATTTTCTTGGAGATCGTATGTGGTGGCAGACAGAACTGCACAATGAAAGCGAGATTTATAGACCAGCAATTCCCAACTGGTCCAGGTTTCTCCTTATTAGTTCAAGATCCACACAGTTCGTCACATTCAGCATTGCACTTCCGTTTGGCCATGTCATCAAGCTAGTTTACTGTCTTTATCAAGTAGTTGTCTGTTAGCCACTCGCTCTACAGCAGGAAACAGCACTTCAAAATAAAAGCTCTGTGCTGGAAATCCAGTGTACTTAAAAATAAAGTATGTTTTTTGAAAACATGACACATTCGCAGGTCACTTGCAGTCCATTCAGAATGGACCCACGACCCACTTTTCGATCGTGAACCACCAGTTGGGAACCATTGTTAAGTGTTACTAACCTAAACACTGATGGTGATTAATAATATTTGTTGTTTGATATGGCAACAAATTTGACCAGTTTTAGCAACAGTAACAAGCTGAGACGCTGTTAATTAGGAAGCACTTGTTTGAGGACATCGGGACTTTATTGTTGTCTCGTTTGAGGACATTGGGACTTAATTATTGTCTCGTTTGAGGACATTGGGACTTTACTGTTGTCTCGTTTGAGGACATTGAGACTGAATCATCGTCTAATTTGAGGACATTGGGACTTAATTGTCGTCTCGTTTGAGGACATTGAGACTGAATTATTGTCTAATTTGAGGACACTGGGACTTGATTGTGTCCCGTTTGAGGACTTTGGGACTTTATTGTTGTCTCGTTTGAGGACATTGGGACTTTATTGTTGTCTCGTTTGAGGACATTGGGACTTTATTGTTGTCTCGTTTGAGGACATTGGGACTTTACCATGTCTGGTTTGAGGACATTGGGACTTTACCGTGTCTCGTTTGAGGACATTGGGACTTTATTGTCGTCTCGTTTGAGGACATTGGGACTTTATCGTGTCCCATTTCAGGACATTGGGACTTTATTGTCGCCTCATTTGAGGACCTTGGGACTTTATCCTGTCTCGTTTGAGGACATTGGGACTTAATTGTCGTCTCGTTTGAGGACATTGGGACTTTATCGTGTCACGTTTGAGGACATTGGGACTTAATTGTTGTCTTGTTTCAGGACATTGGGACTTTATCATGTCTGGTTTGAGGACATTGGGACTTAATTACTGTCTCGTTTGAGGACATTGAGACTGAATTATCGTCTAATTTGAGGACATTGGGACTTGATTGTGTCCCGTTTGAGGACTTTGGGACTTTATTGTCGTCTCGTTTGAGGACATTGGGACTTTATCGTGTCACGTTTGAGGACATTGGGACTTAATTGTTGTCTTGTTTCAGGACATTGGGACTTAATTACTGTCTCGTTTGAGGACATTGAGACTGAATTATCGTCTAATTTGAGGACATTGGGACTTGATTGTGTCCCGTTTGAGGACTTTGGGACTTTATTGTCGTCTCGTTTGAGGACATTGGGACTTTATCGTGTCACGTTTGAGGACATTGGGACTTAATTGTTGTCTCGTTTCAGGACATTGGGACTTTATCCTGTCTCGTTTGAGGACATTGGGACTTAATTGTTGTCTCGTTTCAGGACATTGGGACTTTATCCTGTCTCGTTTGAGGACATTGGGACTTAATTGTCATCTCGTTTGAGGACATTGGGACTTAATTGTTGTCTTGTTTCAGGACATTGGGACTTAATTGTTGTCTTGTTTCAGGACATTGGGACTTTATCATGTCTGGTTTGAGGACATTGGGACTTAATTATTGTCTCGTTTGAGGACATTGAGACTGAATTATCGTCTAATTTGAGGACATTGGGACTTGATTGTGTCCCGTTTGAGGACTTTGGGACTTTATTGTCGTCTCGTTTGAGGACACTGGGACTTTACCGTGTCTCGTTTGAGGACACTGGGACTTTATTGTCGTCTCGTTTGAGGACATTGGGACTTTATCGTGTCCCATTTCAGGACATTGGGACTTTATTGTCGCCTCATTTGAGGACATTAGGACTTTAGTCTGTCTCGTTTGAGGACACTGGGACTTTATCGTGTCTCGTTTGAGGACATTGGGACTTAATTGTCGTCTTGTTTCAGGACATTGGGACTTCATTATCATCTTATTTGAGGACAATGGGACTGTGTCTCTCTGAAGTCATTTTGTGTCTTTTTTTTGGTTGTTTTGTGTGTCTTTGCATCTCTTTGTGGTCACTGAATCTTGTCCTGGTCGACGGATTCTTATAAATCCATCAATAACTGCTGCTGACGTTTGTGTTCTCTCTGGGTGGAGAGTCTCTCTTTTCAAACATTTATCCATACAAGGTTGCTTTAAAAAAAAAAGATAATAAACATGGAAACGTTGACCTTTTAGCTCTTGAAATTCCCCAAATTCCAAATGGAGATTGGTGTGTGAGAACGTCCAAAGTATTTCTAAAGAAACCTTTGGATTGATAGAGAGTATTATTGAAGGGGGGGGGGTGAGAGATGTGGGGGTTGCGTCTCCTTGAAGTGGAGCATAAAACTGGACTTCCCAACCCCCTTATAAGGCATTTCCCTGAGAACAGTGGGAGGGGGGAAGAGGGCCGAGCGATGCAGGATATTCTCACAGGATGTGATGGCTGGACAGCAGCCGGAGCCGTGCGATGTGGAGGGAAGAGTCAGCTGAGAGGACCTTGTTGGCTTGCGGCGTTTGCTTGGTTACTATCGATCTATGAGTGGGTGGGTGTGCGCGCTGAGGATGTGAAATCAACATAGTCAGGAGGCACTTTGAAGACTAGTCATCAACTGAGAGTGAGGTAAATGTTCAGCTCTAAAAAAGAAGTTGTTACTTTGTTTGGTTCTTTGGAGCCTGTTGGGAGCAGATGTGTGCATGCAAGTTCATGTAAAAATACTTTACCTTTAGAATCCTGCATTCAAATTCCAGCCTCAGTAGAAGTTTACAGAGAAGATCGTACACCCAAAACACATGATGTAAGTACATATTTCTGTATTTTTACATTATTTCATTACCACTTTTATTGAAAGTAAAGGATCTAAACACTTTGAATTTGAAAAAAAGATGAAAAATCAGCAGTTAAACTATGAAATGCTCTGCTCAATGTGAAATGATGACACAAGATTTTGAATATATATTCCACTGTTACACAAGATATATTACTTTGCAGATTGTCTATAGATCGTGACACCGCCAAAATATCATCATCTTTGCCTAAAATACACACAGTATTCCTGGTCCTCCTGCTTCAAATTTACAAAAGTAAAGAGTAAACGTAGACAAGTATTATCAACAAAATGTACTATTATAAGTATTAAAAGTTCTCGACCTGCAGAAAAATGTCCCCTGTGACTGTTACATTAACATAAATCACATTATTAGGTTTGCATCAGTGTGTACGTAGCATTTCAATGTTGGAGCTGCTCAAGGTGGAGCTGGTTTTAACGACTTTATATATACAGTAGTATGCTAGTTTAGTCCAGTGCAGGGCTGACCATAAGGGGGGAGAGAGGGGACCCAGCTTCTAGGGGGGCTCTATAAGGTGATAAAGACATTTATCCTAAATATTAACAATGATGATGATAGTAATAATATAATAAACTTTATTCATGTAGCACCTTTCAAAACACAGATAGTTTGGTACCAAACTGAAAAAAGACAAAGCAAATAAGAAAAGATAAAAAACAACGAAAATGGGACCTTTTTAAAGGGGCCTAGCCATGTCTGTCAGCAGGCCTGGGGTCTCATTTATGAAACATTGCGTACGCACTAAACGAGGCCTGAAAGAAATATGCGCCACTTCTCACAGAAACATTGTGATCTTTAAGAACAGGCTCGATGGGAGAAACTCTGACGCATGCTTATGAACATTATGGAGACAGGAAAATGGCGATGCAGATGGTGAGGTGGAAGCCATTTTTGGCCTTTGTCCGTATGTACATTTTTAGTATGGATCCCAACAGAAGGGTCGGGCCCCTCCAAAGGGTCACCAGATGAATCTGACAGGTTGTGAGATGAGTAATGGGAGGGGTGGTAAATTTACACACATTTATGTTATTTATGTTTTTTTTGACATTTCTTTAATCTTTACTTTTTATTTTGTGAAATATTGGACACTTTAGCTTCTTTTGGACTCCAAACATTATTTAAATGAAACTGTGTGACAAGTTTAAAACTGGAAATGTCACCTTGGTGTAACTGCCAGCAACTCAAGTGTCACAAGATTATTTTTTAGGCACAATATGCGCAGTATATTGACAAATACAATGACCAATGGGGGATATCTGTAAATTGTCCTCTTATCATTCTTGTAAAATTAACCTAAAACATGCACAGTCTCTTTTGAAAGGTAACACCCTGAAGTTTCCCCCCAACAGTCAGAATTACTGTAAGTGCTTCTAACAGTCAGTACGTTTCCATGCATAGTTAAGTGGAGCTACAGTTACAGTTTGTCCTCGTATACAAGCACGGGAGGGGGATCAATTTATTAACCGAAATATGTCTGACTCCACTATGACAGGTAACGATATGCCCCCTTTCATCTTGTTAGTATTGGACCTTTTTCTGGTTGACCTATTACGTCACAGACCAAACAATTGAGCGCTGTCCAGCTGCATATTTATTTAAGGTTTTGTCCAGGCACTCTTCAAACAAGATGTTAAAACAATATATAAGATGTGTGATTATCAAGGGCAGCTGTGATGTCAGCCATGTGAAGCCTGCAAACAGCCCACGTTAATTAAGACCTAAGGATGAAATGTGGTTTAGAAGACAGAGAGATTAATTTGGATCATAGTTTAACTCAGTCATGTTTGGTAAAAAAAAAAAAATCATTCACAAATTACCAAGAATGAATGATATGTTTTTAATGTAATATCTGTAAAATAACTATAGCTGTCGAGTAAATGAACCGGTGTAAAAAATAAAATGAAATGTGACAGATTGGAAGAACAGAGTGGTATAAAATGGAAATACTCACTTAGAGCTCACAATTATACTTGAGCACAGAACTTGGAAATCTTGTTGATCTTTCTGGCTGCTGATTAACGACCACAGTGTTTTCACATCAGATTGTAGATATCGTAAATTGTGGGATAAACTATTTGTTTTCAGCTTTCCACATCATTAAAAAGAAGCCGTGCAGCTCTCTGATCTGCCTTAGAATAACATTTTTAATGTGGTTATTGAACAAAAATAGCTTCATGTTTCTATTTATTCTTTGCCAACAAATCCAGATGCTTTTCAATGGCTTTAAATGAATGATGTGTCTGTATTTTGTGCAACTACAAATGCTCACAAACATCACATGAGAGCACTGTGATGAATATCTTTATTGAATTTGCTCTTGCACAGATTCTCAGTGGTTATGTGAAGCTCTTACATGAGATTTTAGGGAAGATTTTACATAAAATAAGCTACTTTTTCCTCGTCTTTAATGCTGAAATTAACAGGAGTTTTTAGAGCTTTTTCTACATTAAAACCCCAACTGGCTGTTTTTATTCGCTATCTGTAAACCTCTTTCTTCACCTACATTTCCACGCCCTTGTCACCCCCTGGGTACTTACCACTACTGCTGTGCTAATTACTCCCACATTGTCTAACCTGCAGGCTAACATGTTGTTGTGTTTTGTTCAGGGGAAGCGATCAAAAAATATTTGAGCAAGTTTCCACAAAATAACAAGGCACAGAACTTCTGTCTCGTAAAAGATGACTCACCAAGGCCCAACAAAACGATCTCTGCTTTTCTCTGTTTCCAAACAATAAGCTACAGTATAGATTTGATCACATTTACTCAGAAACCACGGAAACCCTTTAAGCTTCGTCTTCTTAGTCATTCGCTCTCAGTCCTACCAGTTCTGCAGCTAAATGCAATACATAGTACAGTGTGAAAGAGAAATGTCACAGCACACACAAGTAACAAAAAGCCCCTTTTGTATCTCAGGGCATAAATAGCACTGTCATAGGTCAGCATGTCACACAGTAGGTAGGGCTGCTTTCCTTTTCCTTCCCTTTTCGAATCATATCACCTACAGCTTGCTTCCTGCATTCATGTGTTTCTAACTTGTGTGATCTGGACTCTCCCCTGTGCTGCAGCACCATGGCTGCCTTCCAGCTGCTCTTCCCGCTGTTGATCAGCTGCGTGGCGGCATCCGCACATCCTCCCCGCCACCTCCCTCCATGCCAAGTTGTAAGTAAAACCTGAGACGCACAGTCTGACGTTTCAATTCTTATTTTTCTCAGTTTTATGGCATCTTAAACTGAAGGCACATTCTTAACATTTCTACTTAAATAAATAGCGACTGTGTTTTCATCTGTTTTTAGTTTATTTCTATGGGTTGCCCACGGCAACTTAGATGAGGCACCTAATCCATCAGGTGCTTGAGGTATTTTCAGATTACCAAGAGGCAGACAGTTTATTTGGAAGCTTTTGACCTGAGCAGATCTGGTTTATTAGTTTTAGCTCTTGAGCCGTGCTGCCGTCAGACCTTCAGTATTTGGACAGAGAAACATTATTTGGCTTCACTGGAAGAAAAACTGGGGAGTGTTTTTGTGTTACTACAGCAGAGGTCACTTGTCAGTCAGTGTGTATAGTAGACTGTGCCATCTTTTCCTCAGAGTTTCTGGTGAATCATGGTTTTGGTTTTGGCTTGTCATGCAGACTGTCAGCAGGACAGCTCTTGTTCTAATTATGTAATAAACTGGAAATGTAAGCATCACTTCCTGTGTGCTGGGGGCGTTTCTTTTCCCAGGAAAGACCAGCACATGGGTGCAAGAGCTTTAGTGAAGTTAAGTGGAATCACTGCTGTGTGCATAGTGGTTGGTAAAAATAGAAACAGTCAGTGATGTCAGGTGTCACCAAAACTGTCCATAGACTCAGTCGTAGCCAAACTGTAGTCCGTGTCTGGGAAGCATGTCACTCTCCATCTGTCATCTCTGTACTGTTGCTATAAAGTCATAAAATGGCCAAAAATAATATTAATAATAAGAAACAAATACACAAAAAGCAAAGGTCCCTGACCAGACTCAAACAGGGGCATTGTTGTTCATGGCGAGTGCCAAAAATCAGCGTTAAAAAGGCCAAGGCGAGAAGCAGTGGCGTCATTAGGCCAGGGTGTCTGAGGCTTTAGCCCGGAATGTTTTAAAAATAGCCCCAGATCTAAATATATAGCCTATGTAAATGTTTTCAAAACAAGAATAGGCCTAATAATGAAAAATGCCTGAATCTAATAATCTGTAATTCTGTTCATACTTGTACTCGACTAATATACTCAATTACATTCCACCTATTTTAACATAAATTCATACAGTTAACTATTAAAATAATAATAATAACTATAAAGTATTCTGTTTCAACTCAAGTCTAATTACTAACATCTACTTATATTTTCAGCATAACTAGGGATGCACAATATTCTTTTTTTGCCAATATCCGGCATAAATTAGATATCATTCATTGTACAAAGTAAGAAAAAGCATGTTGGCCGACTCCGATAGTTAGTTTTAAAGCCAATATCGGCTAATACTGATGATGTGCCGCTATTATCGTGCTTCACTAAACAAAACCATTCATAATTAATCTGGAAAAAAAACAAAAAAAACCCCATTTATTTTTATGGATAAATAAGGTGCCAAAGCACATAAAAAGCATCGAAACAGAGCTTGTTCATCATTTAAAAAAAAAGCCACCAGTGTCCTCAAATCCCAGATACGCCCCTGGCAAGGAAGCAACATGATTTATTTCCATTTTCATTTTCTTCAGTTGGAAAAATCATTTGTGAACATAGCTGTCAAATAAATAAAAAGTACAATATATCCCTCCAAAAGTAATTGGATGAGGGAGTAAAAGTACTTCATAACTGCACTGAACATGTGTAAGAAGATGGCTTACTACCTCCATTGAACTCCGTATTTTCATTGTGTCAAAACAAAACAAAACAAAACAAAAAAAGTCACATTTTTTAAAAAGTCCCACTCAAATGTCATTTATGTGCCATCTATGAACGGTGACAACAGGTCATAGGTTGGAAGAAGTATTACGTTCCTTTACTTAAGTAAAAGTAATAACGCCACTGTGAAAATTCTCCACTACAAGTAAAAGTCCTGCATTCAAAACCTCACTTAAGCAAAAGTATGTAAGTGTTATCAGCAAAATGGACTTAAAGTATGAAAAGTAAAAGTTCTCATTAGGCAGAATGGCCCATTTTAGAATCATAATTTATCATTGCATTATAATTAATGTGTTCATCACTTTAATGTTGCAGCTGGTAAAGATGGAGCTAGTTTTTATTCCTTAATATACTCGTAGCTTGTGAATTTCCCTTCTAGGGGAACACCAAAGGTTTATCTTAACCTGTAATAGCACATCATTATTTATTTGTTGATTATATTCTCAAGTAAAGTACCTTGAAGTTGTTCTTAAGTATAGTGAAAACTTGAGTAAATATGACTAAATGTAACGTTACCCCCCCCACACAAATATCAGATGTTAAACACACTTGAATCCAGAGTCCTCA
Source organism: Epinephelus fuscoguttatus (assembly GCF_011397635.1). Classification (NCBI taxonomy): domain Eukaryota; kingdom Metazoa; phylum Chordata; class Actinopteri; order Perciformes; family Serranidae; genus Epinephelus; species Epinephelus fuscoguttatus. Next base: position 15,787,212 of record NC_064763.1, read on the forward strand.
GCCATGTGTCTGTTATGATAACACCAGACGTCAAAGAGAAAAGATGCTTTTTAATGACGGTACTGTTTTTGAAATGTGTCAGATTTATCCCTCAGTGTTCAACAACAGACACAAGATGTTTTGCCCTCCGGTAGTGAAAGGGGATAAATCAATGTGTTTGTTTACGGGCTGGCCACTTTCAGGACACCACAAATATGCCAAGAAGCTAAATGTAGCTCTGCCTCGGAGAGAAAACAGAGAAGGGGACAGTTTTATGGGCTGTTTTTGGACAGAGGGGGTCTCTGGCCATATGGTTTCAATTATAAACGACACTTAATAGCTTAAATATTTGAATCTATGAAGTGAAAAGGGAGAGAAGATGACGAAAACTGTGGTAATAGAGGTGTGATGTGTATTGTCTTTAAAGTATCTTTCTTTTAAAGCTGTTTTGTTGGGTGAAGAATTGAATTGTTAAATAGCAGTTTAAGTTTTTGTATTAATTTACAGAGAAATAGCCATTGTAAAAACTCAGTACCTCAGGGGGCTGTGTTGCTGCCAAGAACATGCTGCAGATACACTGACTCATAAATCGACCCTCCACGTTCACTTTAAACATTTGGTCTGTATTGTGTCATGGTCGGGCAATCTGGCAGCATGCCGACATAATCAGACTTGTGTGTTTGTCTTTTGTTCATAGATCCAGATGGATGTGTTTTGCAGCGATCTGAGCCTCAGAAGCGCTCCAGTCAACCTTCCTCATGACGTCCAAATGCTGGACCTGTCTCGCAACCAGGTGCAGAATCTCACCCAGGAAACTCTAGCGTACCACACCGGATTCCACCACCTGAACTTGCACTCTAACAAGATCCACTTCATCCAGCCGGGGCTCTTCAAAGACATGACAGATCTAAAAGTCCTGGATCTGTCCAAGAATCATCTGAATGTTTTCGCTCTCTCCAAAATCAACACCGGGCCTCTTACAGCTGTTGAGTCACTTGATCTTTCAAGCAATGGCCTGTACACAGGGATGTCGGACTATTTCCTGGCTGACTCTCCGTTGCTGGCAAACCTTTCTCTGAACAGCAACAGCATCACCAAAATAGCACAAAATACCTTCAGCGGATCTTCGTCATTGAGGAAAATCAGCCTCCACAATAACGTCATCCTGGAGATTGAAGATGGAGCCTTTGACTCCTTGGATCATCTGACTGAACTCGACTTGTCCAAGAACTCGATCACGTGCATCACAGACTTCAATCTCTGTAATTTAAAAGTGCTGAATCTCAGCAAGAACAGCATGGAACTTTTCCAAAGCACAACATCAACACATCCTTATAAACTCCTCACTCTTGATCTCAGTGAAAACAAAATGCCTTACTTCCCTCTTCTCCCCAGAAACAACGTGCTTGAATATTTGGACGTTTCAAGAAACCATCTTCAGAGCGTCAACGTCACAGGAGACCCTGAAAAACAGACAAACGTTTACTTTTCTCGCCTGAGATACCTGGACATGAGTTACAACCAACTGAAAAGCATACCAGAGTCCTTTTTTTACTGCATGGCATCACTCGAGGTCCTGAATGTGAGCAATAACTGTATCAGCTCCTTTTCTATCACTAATGAAGGCCTTCTACAGACAGTGAAGATTATCAACCTCAGCTATAATTCGCTGCAGAGCCTCATATTTGGGGAAAACGCATTGCAATCACTGGAAAAGCTCTTCTTGAATGGAAATGACCTCACCACTCTGGACCATCAAATATTTCAAAGACTTCCGAGCATCAGACATCTGCAGCTCCAGCAGAACAATCTCCAAATCTGTTCCTCGGACCAAAACTACCAGGATCCTCCAGCTTGTGTCTCCTTTTCTTCTTTAAGAAACTTGCAGTTCCTGTACCTGTCTGAAAACAACCTGAGGACTCTGCCTGCAAATGCATTTGCCAACACCCCTCTGAAGTTACTGGATCTGTCCTTGAACCCGGGCTTAGACATGGACAAAGACTCCCTCTCTGGTCTGGAGCATTCCCTAGTCCACCTCCTCCTGAGGGAAAACAACATCTCCAGTCTAAACACGGACCTGTCCTCGCTGAGGAGTCTCAAACACATAGACCTGTCAACCAACCAGCTGACAGTTCTCCCAATGTGGAACAAAGACTCCTCCATTGAGTCACTAAACCTGCAGCACAACAACCTGGTCACCCTGGAGTACCGCACCATGCTTGCTCTGGAGCACTCACTAAAAACCCTCTATATGGGCTCTAACCCTCTCAGCTGCTGCAGCAACCTCGACTTCCTCCACATGGTCCAGCACTCAGGCGTGGTTGTACCTGACATTGAGACTGTGACCTGCGTTCATGAGGACTATTCAGAACCAGTCAACATTGAGAAGGTGACCAAGGAAATGTGTCATAGACCAGGCATCCAGAACTATATTATAGCTGTTGTAGTGATAGTGTTAGCTGTGATGATCGCGCTGGCGCTGCTGGTTAAATGTTGCCACTCGAGGAAACGGAAACCCAACCGCAGCTTTAGCGCATAATGTGAAACCATGAAGGAATTCATATTTGGGACTTGCTTGGTAGTTTGAAGCAGAGACAGAAGAAAAACATGAATGTAATGTCACTCAAAGTCTTATGAAGGGACAATTTATAGCCCTAAATTCGGGTTCACCACTACTATCTTTGAGACTAGTGTGACTGAATCCAAATTTGGTCAAAAGTGGAAGAAACCTCGGTGAAGCTAAGATGGGACATGCAAGAAGAACCACAATGGCACCTGTCTACAAGACAACACGTGCCATAATATCTCCTAAATGAAGGCATAACAAAACTATTGAAACCAGAACTTCTTGTGGAAAAATATTTCCTCTTTGCATTTCGAAAGAGAAGTTTGGACTTTTTAAACAGACTTCTGAAAGTCTCTTGCAGTCACAATCCAGTGGTCATTTCAGGAACTGCAACCTTAGAGCCATATGGCTGAAGCAGGGGTGTTTCAACCGAATCGCCAGAAATTATGTTGGTATTGTACGTTTTTGCCAAACAAAGATACATTACATATGTACATTATTTTGTAGCAGACACATTGAAACTTTCTCACCAACTCTGTAGCGAACGTGTGGTTAGGTTTAGGGACAAAAATCACTTGGTCATGGTTTGGAAAAATCGTGCTTTAGCTACGTTTGGTGGCACAAAAGCTGCTAGAAAACGTTGTGATGTGTTGCTGTAAAACACCCAGATCGGCTGGCACAAATGCTGCTGGGAAATGCTACAAAGGATTGCCAAAAAACAAACCTGTTGTTGGTTTCAAATCGTTTTAAGCAGTGGTCTGCAGCTTAGCAGGCATCTCACCTAGGTGACATACCATCCAACATCCCCTTCACAAGTCTGTTTAGATTTTACATCACTTCAGAAGTGTTGATACGACACGTATGAAATGTGCAAATACAGCCTAACATATTCGTGGCTTACAGAAATGTATAATGCCAACATTTTCTTTTGGTGATTGGGCTCGGTGTTTCCTGCTTGTTTATCAAGCCACATGCCAACCAGCATAACTTTATTGAATGTAAAAGGATGAATCCACACAAAAACACTTCAACACTGTTGACCATTCTCTCCACTGACACCTCAACAGATCAGACTGAAATGCAGCCATAAAATGCAACAGGACATTCTGACTATTTGGGAAATGTTCTTTTTTCTTGTTAGATAAAAGTTAGATGATACCACTCGCTGATATGAGAGTGGTATCAATCTTCTCATCTGACTTTCAGCAAGAAAACATTTTCAACATTTGTATAACTGTTTCTTTAAAGGGACAGTTCACCCCCCAAATCAAAAATACTTATTCTTCCTCTGACCTGTAGTGCTGGTTATCAGTCTAGATTGTTTTTGTGTGAGTTGCTGATATCAGATGTTGGAGATGTCAGCTGTAGCGATGTTTGCCTTCACTCTAATATAATGAAAATAGATGGCACTCAGCTTGTGGTGGTCAAAGAGCTAAGAAAAAAAAAAATACATTTGGAAAACTCAACAGCAATGTCTCTGTCCAGAAATCACGACCCATTTACTCAAGATCATCCACAGACCTTGTTGTTAGCAGTTTCATGTAAGAACTATTGTCTTTCTACTGATCTGCACCCACCAGCTGTATCACTGTACAGAAGAACGCGTGAATCTGCTGCTAGCTCACCTAGCACCATTGTGCTAGCTAATGTTAAAGCTCAGGAGGCAAGACCCCAGGAGGTGCACCAGGCTTCGAAACCAATTTTTGTAGTGGGCAAAAATTCGTGTGATGCCCTGCAGCCCAAAAATTGAGCTAGCAGTAGATGCACATTTCCTTCTGTGCGCTGATACGGTTGTCGGGCGTAGTTTGGTATAAAGAAAGTAGTCCCTTCATGTAAATCCTCAAATCAAGAGTGTGTATTATCTTCAGCAACTGGGTCATGATTTCTGGACAGAGGCATTAGTGGTGCAATTTTCAAATGTATTTTTTGGTGCTTCGGGTACCACAAGCTGAGTGACATGTAGTTCCATTATATTGAAGAAAAGGCAAAGATCACTATGGCCGATATCTCCAACACATGCAACTCACACCAGAACAATCTAGATTGATAAATAGCACTACAAGTTCAAGTTTCTTTATATTTTAGGGTGAACTGTCCCTTTAAGGGGTTATTAATGAACATTAAATCAGTGATGATGATAATGATAAATCAGATTTAGTCGAGAGTGTTGACGCTGGAACAAAGTCAGATGTCTTCACTCAGTGACGTTCAGTGTAAGAGTATCTGAGAGTGGAATTTTCCTTTAAGCTAAAAATAAAGAAACACAAACACTACAAAAGGTCATGAAACAACATGCTCTTTCACAAACGATGACAACTATGTAGGTTGTCTAAAAGCAACCCAAGACGTCCCTTTACCCTTTGTGTAGTTTGCACTTTATATTTCCTCGTGTTTGTGTGATTGTGTCTGTGACTGTTAACACTAAGGATAATTTTGTTACTATAACAAAACTAAGCTGGACATTTTAAACAGTATGTTCTCTGTGTTGATCCCAGGCCTGTGGTGCTATCCCATGACACAATATGTATTAATTTGACATGAAAAGTTGAGAGCTGGACTAAGCACTGAAATGATTAATAACTGTGATACTCTTATATAGAAGTATAATATACATACTGTATATTTTTAGATAAATACATGAACATGAAGTCCAGTGCTATGTTGATGTTGGCTACACTGGGATCCACAGTTTCATACAATTTGAATGTGCTTGATCCAAATATTATTATTATTTTTATTGTTATTATTATTATGTACAAGTCAAGTTGATTTGTATCTTTTATCATCCTGTGATGTTATTTTATAATGTAATATTAGCAATATTTTGTACCAACTGAAGTCAATTTTCTACACTAAAAACTGTGTGAGATATTATTTGTGTGACAAAAACGTGTAATCTTCTGAATGTGGTATTCACATCCGCCCATTTTAAGTTTATTTTCTTCTCATTTTTCAGCTAATACCTCAAAATAATACCTCACTTTCACGCAAGTTTGGTTGGTTCCCGCAGTTAGACCCACATTATGGTAACATTTCACTTTATGTGGTGCTCGTACAGCTGTGCTTTGTTGCAGAAAATTAGAATGATATCAATTTTCCTATCTAACTCTCAGCAAGAAATCAAATAAACATATTTTCCAAAATGTTTCATACTACAAGTGCATGATAAATATTAAGTTCAATAAACTCAGCCTGCAAAGGATTTAAGGAGGTTTTTGAGGAAAGAGCACATAATGATACGAGATTAAACTGAATGCAATTTTCTAATATTTGTCTCTTCATTATTACACAAAAGATTTCTCTGCCTTGAACAATTCAATATTCACATTTTATCTGTTATTTAATTCTGTATTTTGTTTTTTGATGTAAGATACCCCATCATAGGTATAGGTTATATTTTTTTGTTTTGTTTTTCATAATTTATTAATGGGTTTTTATCATAGTAGGCTAAAAAAGAGAGAAAATAGAATAAGTAATACACAAAAAAACTTTTAGAAATGGGATTTCCCATCCGAAAAATTGAATATGAATGGCTGAAGCTATTTAAGATAGCATCTCTCAAGGCAAAGTGTTTTAACTGTGTACCACACACTTGTTTACAGTTGTGATTTGTCGAATTACAGGAAAATAATCAGAAACTTTTTTTAATAACTGGTTGTTTAAATCATTTTGTGAGGAAAAAATGCCAAAAAATAAATAAAATGAAATAAAATAAAATAGAATTAAAATAGAAACTTTTTAATACCTGGTTGTTTAAATCTTTTTGTAAACAAAAATGGCAAAATAAATAAATAAAATAAGATAAAATAAAAATAAAGATAAAAACAAAAATAAAAATAGAATAGAATAAAATAAAATAAAATAAAATAAAATAAAATAAAATAAAATACAGGCCCACCCAATCAATAATAACCAATAATAGTTAATATGATTTGTTTTCTGGAGATGTCACTCCTATGTTTTGTCCAATTAAAAGTCTTGAATATTAATATGGGCGGGGCTACCTTGAAAACGTGCATTGGTTAAGTTTGTATGACCTGGCTGTACTTCCACGGTTGGGAGAAAGTCAGACTTTGCAGTGGAATAGAAATCAGTAAAATAAATAAATAAGTAAATAAATAAATAAACAAACGGCTGCTTAATAATATTACTAACATATCACAGCAAATGTCCATAGCATAATATTCAAAGAAACCACGGCCGAAGAAGGAAGAAGTATTCCAGTGAGTTAGAAGTGGCTAACGTTAGCTTAAAACAAGCTAACGTTAGCCGATTTGACGGACGCCACACATGTTGGCTTTACTTGGCTTTACCGGCGCCAAACATGTCGGTGCCAGCCGCTGAATTCTCCGCCACCTGCTTTCCCATCAAGTTACCTGCCAGTTCCCTTCAAGATATTTTTCCGAATATAAACGCTATTCCAACAGTCATTGCCAAACTTCCAATGACTTCTTGCTGCAAGTTGTGTTCTACAACGAACAGGATTGAAACCACTGACCATAACTCACCTTAACAATTTGACTTCACTGATGGCAGCTGCACCTTGATGTAACATGGTACCCTCTCCCCCACAAGACACCAATGGTAAGGTAAAATGCTTCTTTATATGCCCGCCGTGGCCGTTAAATGACAATACTGATGAAGGCACTGAGAAATTATGTCTGCTTTACATAATATATGTAGGTAAATTCAGACGTGTGGATGTTGATAGTGTACATGTTTTCTCAAACAAACTGGTGGAAAGTAACTGAGTACATTCAAATTCAATGTACTTCTATTTTACATTTCAGCTACTTTAGTCTTTATACTTAGCCTACTACTCCACTAAATTCCAGAGGCACATGTTATACTTCCTACTCCACTTGCCTACATTTATTGGATAACTTAAATTACTTAGCAGATTCAGATTAATAATACAAAATACGTTTAAATAATAAATGTGATATATTTGTATTGATTAAGATAAGAGGGGCCAGTGGCGTAAGGTAGTTACCAGGGGCCCCAGTGCATGCTATTTACTATTATGCTAACACTAGTACTCAAGATAATAAAAATAAAATACATCTTCACTGTGCTGAGTCTGTTAGTATGTAAAAAAAAATATACAAATTTATGCATTGTGCTATATTACACTGTATAATACATATAGTGTTACATTCAGAAATATAAAATATGTATTATGCTGTAATGGCTACTACTGGGGATGTTCCTGGCGACTAAATGAAAATTTTAACTAAGACTAGTTGACTAGTCTAAAAAAGGAAAACAGTCAAACTTTAGCACATTTTATTGTTAAGTATTTGAAACATTGTCCCAAAAATATTGTGTGCAAGCCCTTTGAAGCCTTTTAATCACAGTCTTCAACAACCATGACAGAAGAAGATACACTTTGGCCGTACGGTATCAATGTGAACATGACGGCAACTCAGTCAGAAGTTAACCACTAAAATAACATCTAAAATACATAAATTGCTGACTAGCAAGGGGGCGGACGTTTAATCGTTTAGATGACTAATCGCGTGCAGCCCTTCTTACTACAGTATACATCAATAGGATAAAGACAAGAATAAGAATAAACACAAGTATGTACATTATGCATTAGATGTTGAATAAATATTCACATTCAAGAGTTGTTGATGAGAATTAAGTCATATACTGAACAGTATTGCACGGGGTATTGCAGTAGTTTAATTATTGCACCAGTTATTATGTCTGGAACCCCTTATATTGATTTTCTGCGTTTTACTGTTTAAAATGGGTACAATTTTATTTTATTGTTGAGCTGCTCACAGCACATTGATTCTCAGCCCTTCCTTGCTCTGCTTTCTCTCTCTTTATTTATCACTTCACAAATTAAACCAGCTGTTTGATAAGCTAAATGAGATATGTTAAGTTAGCTAGCTAGCGCTGCCCTTGCTCCCTCGGCCTCACTCCCCGTGCAGGAAGTACTTTGCTGAGGGAAGAATGTGCTTCAGCTCCCGAAATGGTCCTTCAACTCGGCCGTATAAACTTGAATTAAATTTGCTGGGGTCACAGTGGGCTAACCTAGATCAAACCTGTGTTATGGCAGCAACAGAAAGTTTGTTGATCCTGCAGGGGATTTGGAGTGGATTAGACCCCAGGGCTGTGTTTGCACTGGCTGAATTAAAGTTGCTACAGTGACTGATTGAAGGTCTGGGAAAGTAGGGGTGGGGTCTGGTATCGTGGCATTTTGCATGACAGTATTGACAGATGCCAAGTGTGATTTTTTTTTTTTTTTTTTTTTTTTTGGTGGCACAAATTAATAATATTTCAAATACAAATCAACGTTTTGGTAGACTACGAGAATAATAAAACAAGTTGCTTTCTCAGTCCGTTAGATACATTTTGCTGCAATGAAGTGAGATGAACAGACTATAAACTTATCTTATTGCATTTAAAGCACTGAAATGATTCTTTCTCCTTAAATGAGGACATGTGAGATTGTAAGCTGCTCTGTGTTTGTCTAGGTTTGGCTGTTTTTTCCTCTGGCTTTTTTGTTTAGGTCTGCACATCTCAGCTGTTATTTATTACTCTGAGAGCCTAGCTTGCAGTTATAACTGCCAAGTGCATGTCAGAGACTATTGTGTCAAGCCTGTGCTTGTCATCTGGTAGCAATATTGATAGATAAAATAAATATTTAAGCTTATTTGGTTGTGTTTTTTGATATGACCTTAAAAGATTTGGGATAGCAGGATGATTATTGAAAATGTAGACTATGAAAAGCAAAATAAATAATAAGAAGAACCATTCTGCTGATGCCACTGATTAAATTGAGCATCATTGTCAGACTGGTGGTGTATTCTGAAACTATTCCTGGTTTTTATATAGTTAATATCACATTGTGAGCAGAAATGTGCTACGTTTTATATTTAGTTCCACATAACTCGGGCTGTAGTCCATGTAACCAATCTAACACTTCCAATATTTTAACACTAAGCATCTTAATGGCAGGTGAACTTCACTCCAATGTTGATATAACAGATGATTACCAGAGGATGCTGTTCTCTGGAGTTTCACTTTCACAGTGCATTTGCGTGGCCTATAGAGAGTTGGAAATTTTTAAGCTTACCACCCTGAAGGTTATTCTCAAATAACCCACAAAGTGGTGACTTCCAGTGATAACAGTGGACAGGTTTATGAGTTGTTATCTTCCAGGTTAATGGTAATTGCATCAGTATAACTTCCACTCATCTGTCATATAATGTGTGTAAATGTGTAGAGCTACTTGTTCAGCATGACTTCCATTATTTACATTTTACAGTGGATGCTGCAGTATAGGCCTACTGTGGCACTTCATTTAATATCATTATCACTAAGCAATGACCATCCACATGTAAACAGTTGGTAAATATGAAGCAGTCGTGGTATAAAAATGTGCTGTAATTTGGGCTGACAGGATGGGATGGGTTTTAATGGTTTTAATGAGTCAGGTTTAGAGGAAAAGTTAGATACTTTGGGAAGTAAGACTCATATGACACACCACTTTTGTGTCTGTAAAACAAATATGAAGCGACAGCCAGCAGCTGGTGAGATTAGCTTAGCACAAAGACTGGAAATAGGGAGAAACAGCTAGCCTGGCTTTATTCAAAGGTACTGTTGTAATGGAGTTTTTCACAGTACGATAATCGTCGGTTTCACAGTATGACATAATTATATTATTATCGGTCACAATGACCCTTAAAGGAATGAAAACAGAAGGGTTATTTTCGGTTCAACAAAGGTTTTATCACTATAATTGAAACTTGAAACCATTATGTTAATGGAAGTATGTGTAAAATGTCTCCCATTTGAAAATAATAAAAATTAAGGGGAGATTCAACATCCAGTTGCATTTTCTTTCAATATCAGAGATGATACAGTAAGTAAATGTACACGGTATGATAACCGTCAACTTTTATATCACGGTATTCCTTCAAACTGGTATATCGCTGCAAGCCTATTTAAAGGTAACAAAATCTGCCAACAAGCACGTTGAAGCTCACTAATTATTGCATTATATCCTGTTTGTTTTTTTGCAGCCCAGTCATCAGAAGAAAATGTTGGCATTGGACATTTTTGCAAATCATGAATACGTTAAATTTGCATGTTCTGTAGGTATCATTTTTTTTAAAGTGACATAGTATATGAGCTTACTTTGCCATTTGGAAGAGGGGTGGTGGATGATGTCTCACCTAGGTGACATGACATCCTCCATCCCCTCCTCCCTCAGATAATAAAGCCAGTTCAAATACTATGTCACTTTAGAAATGTTGTAGAAACACATGATATGTGTGAAACCAAACGAAGCTGCAGACCAGAACAAAACCAGTTGTGATATATGATGTATAGAGTCTGCTGGTTTCCACTGGCCTTTTAGGTTAAAGAAAAAATACGGTTGTGTTTTTGCTGCGTTTCCTTCCTTTTTACAAAGAAATTGTTGCTTTTACTGACAGGTTTGTGCCCTGAAATCCTTAAAACCAAACATGATCTTTTTTTAAACATAACCAAGTGTTTTTTTTTTTTTTTTTGCCTAAACCTAACCACCTGCTAACAACAGCTTTGTTGAAACGTTAAGTATCAACATAGCCACTATAGATATATAATGCAATTGTAATATGTGTGTGGTTTGCAGAAACATACAATTTCTGGGGATTGGGTTGTTTTTTTTACAGCTTAATTATTAATCATTAGTCTATTATTATAAATACATTACTGAACATTTTTGGGGGGATTTTCTCAATTAGTTTTTTTTTTACTATAAGGGGTCCTGCATTATTACACAATTGTGTGCCAAATTTTGAACAATTTTGGTCATGCACTTGAAAGATTTTTATATTATAAATAGCCATTATTAGTCTTACTTAGTCAAGGGTATTTAATAATGATTGAAAAATACTTAAGATTGAATTGATTGTTTTCAGGGTCTTTAACAAAACTGTTCATAATAAAGTCTGCTGAATAGACAGACACATGTTAATTAAAGCACCTTTTGTACAGACTAGTGCAATTCAAAAATGTTTTACTGATAAGCTGATAATGAGACCATAATAAAATAATGTTAAAAAGAAATAGATAAAAAGGTAGGATAAGAAAAATGAGAGATAAAATAGTTAAGAAGTTCTTTTTCATTATTATATTTAATCAGGCCCTGATCACCCAGAGCTGGGGCTTTTATTTTGATAGAGTTGACCTCTCTCCAGCCTTTCTACCTCAGCTCCCACTTTCCTCCTGTGTTTACGTTTGGATTAAGGCTTAAAGATTGAGAAAGTGCTGTTCAGCATGAGAAGCTGAGCGGTCTAATGAAAGCCTTTTACCCTCTATGACTCAGATTCTCCATCCCCTCCTCCCCCCAGGAGGGAGAAACGCACTTACTGAGGCTAAATTGTTGTTCAGGGTGGTACAGGAAGTTGTTCACCGGCTGTCAACTGTTTTACGTCAAAGGGGAAAAAGCCTCTTTATCACTTTCGAAACAGACATGAGAATGTCACAGATATTTGGTGAAAATATTCAGTTATGGCTTTTGTCATATTGATGAAGCATCATGTTGGTTTACAAATTATTTTCTAGCGTGGCACTAACATCAACATGTCACAGGGTGTTTGTGTTTAATTTAAATACAGCCCTGAATCATGCTGTGAAGCTGTTTAAATACGGTGAAGTGTTTAAAGAAGATGCTGTTTAACTTGGACTTTGAAGAAGCTCCTCCAGGCTGTGAAGCATGTATTTGCTTAAATAATAAATATAGTTTTGTCTCTATATTTTTCTTAGGATGTATAAGTTTGGGTGAACAGAACAAGACTTTAAAGCATGAATATTAATACATTCAGTCAGTAAAAGACACGAGGATCCAGCTGTGGTTTTACGAGATTAATTCTAATCTTTGCGGCTTACAAATGAGAATTTGCTTGTTTAAGTATTGCTGTGTGTGCAGCGACAGGAAGCCCCAGAAGTAATCTACATCTTTTTTATCTTGAATCTTGAACTGTCTAGACTGTGTTTATGTCAGTGAGAGCTGTGTTCGCTCACTGCCTTAATTAGCAAGTGCAGCCCCTCTGCTTCCAAGTTACATAACTGATGACCTAAAATGACGCGTACTTTATGTGTTCCACAGTTTAATACTGTTTATCAGATGAAAAAGCAGTATTTGAACTTTTACATGTGATCCTTAAATACTGATGTTACTGTCTGTTAGTGGGATTTTCTGGGGGGGTTTCATTTAGAGTAGTGGTGGTTGGGCAGCAGTAGTTTGATCAGAATTTCAGTGCACTGAGCAAGTGAAGCTCATGCAATGGCAACCTGCCTATTCTTCATATGTTTTCAATCTATCTACACTAAAAAAAAATAAATGCAACACTTTAGTTTCTGCTTCCATTTTCCACAAGTTTAAGTTAAATTTGAGATTAATAGATATATTTGGTCCTAAATTTGGGTCGCAAATTTGTTAAAATCCATGCTAGTGTACCTCTCCTTTTCCAAGATAATCCATCCACCTGACAGGTGTGCCATATCAAGATACTGATTAAACAGCGTCATTGCAACACATGTTTCTTGGGCTTTGAGGGAGCATGCCATTGGCTGTTTCCTGTGAACTGAATGTTCATTTCACTACCTTACGCTTGCTACAGTGTTGTTTCCCTGAATTTGGCAGTACATCTAACTGGCCTCACACCTGGTCCTGGAGACCACATGTGAACACACCAGCTCAAGACCTCCACATTCAGAGTCTTCACCTGCCAGCTGTCTTCACCAGGTGCTGGGGGCTACTGTTGTGCCTTTTCTGTGCCAGCTTTCAAGAGCCGGCAGCAGGTTGCGTCTGAGGTTGCCAAGCAACCATAACAAGCACAGTATCATAGCCTATTTACGTGAAATCCTGAGTGCAGAGCTGATCTTCTTCCAGGCGCTGTTTGTGTAGGCTTATTCATGGGACAGATGTAAAGCTCTAGCAGCCCTGCACTATAACAATCAACTACTTCTCCATATTTATCACAGACTGATGTTCATGTATAAAAGTAAAGTTATCTGTCGGCTGTGATTGGTTGTTCCTCGTCACATGACATGCAGTACGCGTTACTGCGTTCCAAAAGTTGAACTCAGTTTCTCTATGGTTGCAGCTGCTGCGTCCTGAAAAATAGGTGCTTGGGAACATGTATGGACCGTGACAGCATCACTCTGGTGTTTGAATGCGCCTGTTGTGCCTCTACAGTGAAGACAATGAATTTGAGGGTGCAACAAATGTAGCATGTGTATGGCCCCTAACTGTATGTTCACACCACCAGCGACCAGAGCTTCCAAAGTGGCGGAAGTCATTCATTTTCAATGAGAGCCTGGCGACTTGGGCGACCTGGTTGTCAGCTGCGCGTCTTGGGCGACCAAAGCGACCGGAGTCGGTCTGGAGGGGAGTTAAAACTCATTTAACTTTATGGTAATGAGCTCTGACGCGGTTTAGCAGCAACCAATCAGAATGCTGACGTGCTTCGATGAAGTGGGTCCCAGAGAACAAGCCATGTAACTTTAGTTCCTACAGCACACTTGTTCCGACAATGGATATCGAGAAGTCGATTACTTGTGATTGCACCCACTCAGTCATTTATAATGTGTCGCTGTTCAGTTATAAAGACCAAAATAAAAAGAAGGAGGCTTGGGACCATGTCCCGGAGGTAGTTGGTTGGTCTGGTGACTTTTAAAGTGTGTAATGTTAGTAAGAGAGGAGAGAATTGCAGGTTAATGTTGCAACGTAGCTTGCAAGTCTTCCTTGCTTGGTTTGAATGGGATGACATACTGCAAAGCAAAGCATTTTATCAACACAACTATGAGCTTTTTGACTGGACAACAGCAAGCAGCAACTACACTGCTTTCAAGCCAGTAGTCCGCTTTGTGGCTCCTTTAAATTGACAAGCACAATCGAACGTTCAATGATTCATGTGATGAGCGACTAGATGATGGACAGATGATGGACAGATGATGCATTAATGGGTTTGCACAACCAAAGAATTTTTGCAAACTATCAGAAACTGTTTTCGGGAAGCTGCATGTACTCTGTGTGCTCATTGTCCTCCCCAGGGTCTCGACCTGACAGAAATTTGTCATCGAAACTGACGTGCAGTTGTGAGGTCTGTTGGATGTATTGCCAAATTAAGGGAAACAACATTGGTGACAGCGTGTGGTAGTGATTCAGTTTACGGCCAACAGCTCTGGTGGACAGTCCTACAATCAGCATGCCAATAGCACGCTCCCTCAAAACTTGCGACATCACTGGCATTGTGTTGTGTAATCAAACTGCACGTTTTAGAGTGGCCTTTAACTGTGACCATCCCAAGGCACACATGTAGTAATGATGCTGTTTAGTTAGGACCTTAATATGCCACACCTTTCAGGTGGATGAATTATCTTTGAAAATTTCACGTCATGATACAATTACGATTCACAACATTATCCTGACTTCCTGAAGTCTTACAATGGCACTAAAACATAGTGGAATCACTTTACCTTACATTTTTTTGAGGAACAAGTATTTTTATTGCATCAGATAGACACACATCCTTACTAGTGAAAAACAGTCTTAGGTCCCGTTCACAGAAAGCATTTTAGCATCTGGAGGCAGCTTTTTGTCTTTTTTTTTAATGAGAATGAAGCTTTTTGCTCACTGTTTCTTTTTTGCTGCGTGACTCGTGTTTCTATGCTCTAGGCACCTGGTGTTTTTGCTGGAGTGCTGTGAACTCCTCAAGTTGTAAAAACAACTCAGAGTGGAAGAGCGTCCCGCGTTATCTCTGCTTTTGTTCTATTGTCCAATAAGATGATTTGAGAGGCGGGCCTTCTGTGGTGGTGGAAACTGGTGGTAGTGGTTGCTGGATACCCAGAGCTCAACAGCCCAGCGATAGACAGCAGGTTATCAAACTGGTCCCGGGTCATCCTAAAATATGCCTGGAAATAGCCATCATCGAGGCCAAGCTCCTGGACACAACCGGTGGTACTCCCCATGATACACCCTCTTTTTTAGGGTCTCATGTACTTACACAAATCTCTGTTTATCTGCTGACAGCCTCTCACCCTTAACCAGAGCTACAACAAGTACCCTCTGCCTCAACATCTTAGGAACCTACTGATCACTGCGAAATAAATAAAACATAAATTAAAGAAAAACAAAAACGGTAGATTGATATCACAGGAAGGTTAGGGTAAGGAGGTGAAGGGGTGGTTGCTCGGAAACAAGACAAAGGTGCAGCATGTGTTTTTTAACAGTGGCATACAATTAAGCAATATCACACGAGAGGGAGTGATGTTGTACTGTGATATCATCATGGCTGTGATTCGGTCATAGGCATGAGGCCACAGGCCGAGTGCCGAAGACAATCACAGCCGTGACGATATCACAGTACAACATCACGAGCTCGAGTGTGATATTGCTTTTATACAACAGTTCAACAGTTAAATAAGCAAGGCTGAATAAGAAATGTTGAAAAATGAGGACAAAATAGATAATTTAAGCATTTTATTTGTCTTCCGCCAACAAAAATAGTTCCCCCAGGATTCCGCTGTCACCGATGCTATGTAACGCAGACATGGTGCGCCAGGCACTTACTCTTTACACACATTTATCAGCACATTTCCATTAATTGTGCAGCCGGTGAAATAAGTCTGTGGTGACTGCATGGCGGACTGTCGCTTCACAGGCACAGCCGACTCTGCCTTCTGATCTGACAGTATGTTGCTTTTCTCCAAGTCATTGAGCTCCGCTGATGAAACACTGACAAACCTGGATGTGTGCTCAGATGGATTCAGCTTCTCCTCTCCCTCATCTTCCTCTGATGACCATTCATAGTTTAATTCAAAAGTTATTTTAGGAAATAAATGCATATTTTTGGCTGTTTGACAGTGGATGAATTAATTAGCCTACAACGCAACTGCTGACCTAACTGACACTAACCGTCAGTTTTGATTTGATTGTTGATTGCAATCAGCTGTGAGGCGGAGTGATACATACACAGTGAAATAACCGTGATGTTGTACTCCAATATTGTCACGGTTTTACTGTCTCTCGACCAATCAGATTGCAAGGCCGGAACTAACTGTTGTATAATTAAGAATGAAAGAAAGGCAGTGCATTTTGCAACGGGTAAAACGCTTTCTGTGTGATAGAGGTCTTAAAAAGCCAGGCTTTTCAACTATTTGACATGTCATCTTTCGATATGAAATATACCAATACGTGATGATGGATTTTCTCCACAATCAATTTATTGTGTTTTTTTTTTTTATCAAGATCTGTGATAAAAACTTTAATCACCGGGGCAACCTCTAGCTCACCTGGTAGAGTGTGCACCCCATATAGACAGAGTCCTTTGCAGCAGCCCATCTTCATTTTCAACCCACAGCCCTTTGCTGCGTGTCATCCCTTGTCGCTTTCCTACCGTTCCTGTCTGTCTTCAGCTGTAAACAAACAACACTTGTATCGTCCCATCCCCAGACTTGAATATTAGACTGTGAGATCTTGTTTGCAAAGCTGACATCTTGTCCTGATGGTGGCCCTGGAGGAAGGCTGTTAGTGTGTTCAAAATGGAAAGCGTGCATACTCTTGGGAGCACGAATGTGCTCTGTAAAGTTCATGGCAGTCTGCCCTTAAATTTGTCCTCACCACTGAAGAGACATCATGACTTTCTGAGAAAAAACAATTTATTGTTGTGCAGTGCACAAAGTGCCCTGAAACGATAAAGGCTTACCACAAGTAATAAAGCCCTGATCAGTGGCTTGCTGGTGGGGAGCAAAGGAGGAAACAGTGATGTTGTTGCAGGGCCACAAAGCTTGCAGAAGGAGGAGGTCGGGGTGGATGGACGTGCCAACAAAATGTCCAAAATGACTTTGACATGGGAGACTGCTGTTTGCTTCCTGTTTTGTTACCATGATCTTTTCCTCCCCAAATCTTGTTTGTGCCTAAGCCTAGCCAAAGCAGTACCAGATCAGAAAATGGTTCCATTCTCCAGCAGTGGTTTGTAATGTTTTTTGGAAAGCACTGATGTTATTCTGCTGGTTGTTCTGGAGAACAGTTCTTTTTTTTTTTTTCGAGGACTTGTTGCTCAGTCGGGAATGAAAGTGGAAATAACGTGACGTTGTTACAGCACCTGTAAATCCTTTTGATGCTGTTTGCTGTGAATCTTCTATCATCAGCACTGAAATAAACAGGAGTGGGAGTTTTTCGTCCTCAGGGAGCGGTTCATTCAGCTTCTGAGCGGAAACTGCCTTCCTCCCATTTCAAAGTATGAAGTCTACGTGTATGCAAGAGGTTGTAGCTTCACCCTCTCATGACCCAAAGACTAAACAAAGTGTACTCCTGCTCACCAACCTCTTGTAGCTGTACCACCCCACCAAAAGGCATCATTTCCTTTCAAAGACTTCTCCTAAATCCCACCACTTTTTTTTTTTTTTTGCTTGTTTATGAGATGAGCAGAGATAGAATCAGAGGAGGCCTACGGGAAGTATTTGTGGTTTCTTAATTGGAAGCAGACCTCAGTCACTTTTCCTCCTCTCTGTGACCGGGCATTGAGTCATAAATGAATATTAACCTGTATTTATCATGGTTTAGTCATGCCAACATCAAAACACATTTCTATAAGAAAAGGCCTGACCAAAGGAGAAACAATTAGTCACGTTTTTGAAAAAAAAGTGAGAGCAAAGAGAAAACAAGATTGGTTATTTGTTTTGTCTGAACACCTGCTGTAAGCAAACAAAAATGTGAACATTTTAATGTTTTTTTTTTTTTTTTGTTAATTAAAGATTTTCCTTCAAGAGCAGTAATAATGCCCCCTTCTCTGTAAATAGACCCACTGATGATAGGTTGAAACTTGTTCGTAATATTTTTGTTTTAAACAAACCTGAATGATAACGTAGTTTTGAGGGTTTTATGAAACCATTGATAACACAGCAGTTTAGTCATAGAAATATATGGCTGGCAAAAAGAGATGGAGATCAGTGTTTGATATATTAATAGCCTACACTGGCAGATGTGAGGTGAGGAATACACAAATCTAAGAATAATCAAATTTTTTTTTATTGAAAGTGTTACATTTGCTTAAATCAATAACCAATAATTTGAGAGTAAAAATAAAACACATTTCAAATGTAATTTTAAATTTTGTAAAATAAAGATTTTCTGCTCCAGAGCACCAATGATATTATCTACGAGAAGCGAAAAGTAACATTTATTGGTTCTAGTGACTTAAAGGTCAGTCAGTGGCTAAAGAAGTTGGTTGAATAATAGTGCACTATGTTATTTATTGATAAGTTTAAAGCTCAGTTTTCAAAAACATGTAGTATATTTGTATGTATACTTACTTTTGGTGGTATCCAACCATACAGAAAGGTGGGATCCACCCAAAACAGTAAAGGTAAATTTAAGTCATTTGTGGTGCTCACAGCTTTGAAAAAAAATACATGTAGAGTAGTCAGTATTGTTTTATCTCACTGCTTTAGGCAAAAATAATTTAATGAAAATGAAATGAATTTGGTAGAGTTAGTATTGCTCCAACAAAATTGTATTACAGTATGAAGAATTCTGTGAACACAGCGCCAGGCACAGTAAAGGTGAAACTTAAACTTTCATTGCGCTGGGTCTGTAAGGTTGCATTTATGCACAAACAGCTACTGCTCTCATCCATCGTTTTGATCTAATATCTGATTAATTTTGATCGACTGATCAGTTAGGAAAAACAAAAAACCCCCGACATCAGCTACAGCCACACATAGATTCTAATTCTGTGTGACGTTAAGCGGGCACGAGATTAAACATGCACATCGTCTCAGTTCAGTATGACTGCATGCTAACATTTGCATGTTAACACTAATAACAAGGTACAGCTGAGGCTGATGGGAGTAAGGGACGTCAGCGGTTAGCCGTTAATTGGGTAATGGCCTGGAATGTTTTTGATCTATAGGTTAATTTTGCTACTCTAGTTTACTGCACTTTGTACCAACTCGGTCTTACTCACCAGGACTTACTCATCACGACTACCTTAGACCAAAGGGTGGCCAACATGTTTCCTCAGCAACCCAGTCCCACCCCCAGGGCACTGTTATCAGTGGTCATCGCCAAACGAGCGGCACTGCTAGCTAGCTCCCACCTGACCCAGGTGATGTGTCGTAAAGACCAGTTAAGACTAAGGTTAGCTAACCAGTGGAGACTGGAGGGTGGGCAGTGGGCACTATGTTTCCACATGTTACCACAGCTAGCCAGCTGTGTGTCAGCAAAGCCAACAGAAAATGAAATAACAGCAAAAACATTTACATCACAAAACATTAAAATTTCACCACCTCTCAATGGATAGCGCTTTTAAATGTGGCACTAAAGCTCACAGAGTCAGTGGAGTGCAGGACTTAAAGGAAAGGCCTCTTCTATTTCATGTTATTTTCTGTTTTTGTTTCTTTGTTTTTGTTTTGTTTTAATTAACCAGTTAGTTACCAATTAATGGGTGTCGGGCTATTGAAAACAAAATGAACCGAAACTGCCATCCCTAATGAGAATGCAATACATTTTGCAGGTATATGGTCATAAGCCAGAGAATTAGACAAACTGAATCTTGGACCTGATGATGGAAAGATTAAAAGTAAGATGATCACTAAAGTCATCAGGATACTTCATCTGGGACCATGACAAAAAAAGCCCCTTCAGTAGTTGCTGAGATATTTCAGTCTCGGAAAAAGCAGTGGACCGACTGACCTTGCCATCCCTAGATGCTAGCACGGCTGAGAGAAGAGAACGTTCCAGAAGTAAGGCAGAAAATATGTTTGTTTTTCTTCTATTATCGGGGAGCAGTTTCTTTAAGATCAGTAAGCATTCAGGTTGTTGATAAGCAGAGCATGCTTTTGTTATCCACTTCCCTTGAGATTAATTATAGCCTCACGTGAATCAACAAATAAACTTTTCAGCATGTGCATGGACAATAAAATGGGAAATTTGGCATGATATTGTGATTATCTCACAGCCATATGCCCCTGATCTTGTCCTGCTTATAAAACAAACAGCCTGACTACAAACTCAGTCAACCTGTACTCTCACACACAATGTTCTTGGAAAAACCTCAAAGCAAGTTGAGTAAATATGCCCTTTATTTTTTTGCAGCAGATGCAGGATGTTTAATACCATTGTTCTGAGTGCGTGTCCTGTTTGCATTATGTCTGCTAACCTCCTCTGTCTCAACACAGACTTAAGGCGCAACAGCTGTTAAGCTTCACTCGAGATACAACAACAACTGAAAGTTTAATGTAGAATACACACATCAAATTCATGTAACTGTAGGGAAATAAACACAAGTTAGTCACCTCTGACCTTTCCCATGGTCCTTGGCGATAAATCGGGATAGCGATCACTGTGTGGGAGCGCTGGGATTACTGTGGATGAATAATAGGATGCTCTCAGTTTACCAGTCAGTGAGGCTGGAGATCATGGCGCAAGGCACAGCCAATCACTCTGAGGTCAACATGCACATCCATCTCCACTGAGATACTCCCAAAGACAGTTTCCTGACTTGAAACAGATGGAAATAGGCCTGAATCATCATCACTCACGAGTTTACATTAGCATTGTCTGGTACATCTTATGAATGCTGAGCTGATCATCTTAGTTGCAGCTGAAAAAATTGTCGGTCTAGACTGAAATATCTCAACAAGTATTTTATGAATCTCGTGTACTTTTGCACAGACATTAATGTTCCCAAGACAATTAATCCCACTGATGTTGGTGATCCCCTGACTTTTCCCTTAACACAATCATAAGGTTGACATTAGTGGTTTTGAGTGTAATGTCTCAACTATTATTGGTTGGATTGCGATTAAAGTTTTGTACAGACATTTAATTCCCCCACAGGATGAATTGTAATAACTTTGGTGAAACCCTAACTTTTCATGTAGTCATGCCATCGTCAGTCTTTTTGCCTTTATTAGACAGTACAGCAGAGGGTAGACATCATAGAGGTGGGGGGGACTGGACGACCAGCAGCAAAGGGACCCCAGTCGGAACCGATCATGTGGCGTATGCTCTACCATATGAGCCACCAGAGTGCTCCGGCCAAGAGTGAAGCTTTTTTTCTTGCTGCTTTTGTGTTACAGCACCCCGAGCACCTCGAGTTGAAAAACTTCAACTCAGAGCAGAAAAGCACCTGATATAATTTAAGTTTTTTTCCAATGTCCAGTCAGATGAATTGAGAGGTGGGCCTTCTGTAGAGGTAACAAAAAGTGGAGGCAACACTCATGGAGGACAAACTAAACACATGTTTATTCACCAAGTAATAGCCTTGGGTGGTATTAAGGTATTACTGTATACCAGGGTATTTAAAAATCCCCACAGTATGATTTTCAATATCATCAAAAACACAGACGCTCATCTTTCTATTTACCTCATAGTGGAGAGGCTGTCATGAGGATGTTTTGCATATAGTGCCCTTCACGCACCACCAGAAGTTAGTCTGGTGCAACAGGCAGCTGAGCTGACTGCGAGTGGTGGGGATAATGTCACAGGACTGACTGTAAACAGCTTGCCCTTGTCATGCCCGCAGCAGAGAGCAGAGAGAGAGCAGAGATACTGCAGGGAAAACAGCTTATTTCGACATCTAACTTGATGAATTAAGGGTTTGTTTCGACCAAAGCAGAGTTGGTAATTGCTGAAACAGTAGACTATCGAACTAGACTGCTAACAAGACTAAGCAAGATGGTTTTGGTTAGTTTTATTTTGTTTCGGTTGAGTTTGGATGAAGTGTGTTTTACAATGAGTACACAAGGCAATTAAGCTGGTCTTAGTTAAGTAAAAGAGAGAAACGTGAATTCAGAACACGTATGGTTGTCTTTCCCTGTTTGATATGGAAAATAGGTGTAAGAGTATTACCATTCTTGACATTTTGTGAGTTTTGTTTATGTATTAGACCGTAAAAGCCGAGAAAGCTTGAGCAACATAGTGAAGTTGCATTTAAACAGCAATGTGACCACTTAGCTTTGGAAAAACAGTAATGAACTATACAGTCAGTAACTATGAATGAAGGTTTAAATGAAAATGACTGAACTGAGGCATCTGAACTCAAGTTGCCGAGGCCCAACAAAGAATGTTTTTCTTCCTTTGTCACCTGATACACTCATACACTTTGTCAAAATTTAAGGTTGTACACTTAAACCACAATGACTCACAGAACACTCAGGGTTCTTGCGAACTGATAAATTATAGTAATGATCCACTGTAGCTCTTAAAAACCCTGTGAAGCACCATACGTGACTATGTGGTCATAGTAAGTATGATTAACCTCCTGTGGAGAGACATTTCCAGATAGTTTCATGTTTAAAAATTGCTGAGTATAGATTTTCCATGTTTGACTGAAGGACTCAGCCTGGACTCACCCTGACTACAGAGCAGAAACAAGAGAAATCAAGTAAACTCAAGCTGAAGGAATGCTGCTCTGGCCTCCATGATAAATGACAGACATGTTGGAGGAAACTCCTACCCGAGCCTTTTACACCCATAATCTTTCCCTCAGGGTTCAGCTGACTTTAATTGTTAACAACAATAGAAACAAACCACCAAACACACCGTGTCCTCTATTGAATATATCCTCTCTAAGTAAAAAGCAGGTTTCACCAGCTCTCCTGAACTGATGACTAACTGATCAGATGAGAGCATTAATAGCAAAATGTCTTTATGACTCTAGAATGACACCTTTAACAGTTTAGCCTGTGCTCACATTGTATAAATATATCCTGCATGTATGGATCTTTGGCACATTGCACGCCTAGTACATTTGTAAACTTAAGTCATGTGTTTAATAAATACAACATGAATAAAAAAAATAATAGAGTCCAGGCAACAGTATACGTGTATTTGATGAGTGAGGCAATGGGATCCTGAGAGACATCATGTGATTAGTGAGTTCTGCATCATCAGTTTTTGCCACCTCTTGAAAATGATGCTGCAACAAGGGATGACGTTGTAATGGTGGTGTCTACAAGTCCTCCCTGTTTGAATCACTGTGTTGTAGCTCTGTTGGGAGAAAACAAGGAGGCACATACAGTGTGTGCTTCATGTAAAGCACCCAGTGAGTACAGGGACAAAGTAGAGCTTTGATTCTGTACCTGAACCCAGATGGGCCTGACTTGACCCGCAGGGTTCGGGCTGGGCTGTTTGACCCTGGATTTGCCAAATTCTCTGTGGTAGAGTGTTCTAATTAACAAACGGTTAAGTTTCATTTTCACTGCGCTTGCTGCTCTGCTTCTTTGTCTTCAGAGTACGCTCTGCTGCTCCAAGAGTGTGGTCGTCCGAACTGAACAGTATATTTCAACAGCGCCAAACTTATAAACCGCTGAGTTTGTGCCAGAATGTGCTGTGGTGCTATTAGTGACTATTTATGAACCCACTTCATGTAAGAACGAGAATGACATGAAGTTTGTTGTTGAGTCCAAGTGGACGTTTGTGTCAAATTTGAGGATATTTCCTCACAGCCGTTTTAAGATATCGCGATCATGAAAATGAGATGGATGCAAGGCTATAGTGACATTTGACCTTTAACACCACAATCTAATCAGTTCATTGTGCCAAATTTGAGGAAATACCCTCAAAACGTTCTTGAGATATCGCATTTGCAAGAATGAGACAGAAGAACAACCTAAAAAAATGCCACCTGCCACAGCTGTCGTGGGCGCAGAAGCATAATGCAGTAATTTATAGTGGAAATTTTCAGGCTTTTAGATGAGGTGAGGCTCAAACTGGTGCTGGGTCGGGCTTGGCCTGATTTTTTTGGGCCCAGTCAAAGCTCAAGCACAGGGATAGAGGAGACATGTTCTCCCTCAGCATTGAGGATCTGTATGACAGAGTGTGCAGTCATGTTTGGTCTATCTCGTCACACTTGTTGAGTATTTGCTTCTTCATGTGATGTTTTGTTTGTATGACCCGTGGCATTGCAGAGAATACTGCCACTAAACACTGGGCAGGGCTGTTGATTCTGACATCTGGGGTTGTTTAAGACACTGTTTGAGGATTTGACAAGCACTTCCTGTGAAGTATACTGCCACCTTTAACGTTCCACGTTAACATCTTAGCATAGAGCTGCAACGATTAATCAAGTAGTTGTCAACTAGTAATAGCCAACTAATTTAATAACTGATTATTCGGCATGAATAATTTTTTCAAGAAAAAAGGTCAAAATGCTTTGATTTACACCCTCCATTTACAGTGGAGGGTGTAAATATTTTCTAGTTTCTCTCCTCCTTTGTGACAGTAAACTGAATATCTTTGGGTTGTGGACAAAACAAGACATTTGATTTTCTGACATTTTATCGACCAAACTAATCAGTTAATTGAGAATGAAATATACAGATTAGTCAGCTGAAATAAAAATAATTATTAGTTGGAGCCCTACGTAGCAAGAATCTCCACATAGAGATATGGCTGTTAACTTGCCTTAATTTAATTGCTGTAACTTTTGACCTGTGTTTGGTGGCACTAACTAAACATCAGAGGGTATGACAATTCAAAATGCTGTTGCAATCCAGCAAATATTTGAGATAGTTTACACCAAAGGATTTGTATCAAGTCTTTTTCTTCCTAAAATGGAGGTTATATATACTTGTTCCTTGTTCTCGTTTCTCAGTCAGGTGAGTCAGCAGAGCGGGGTAAACTGTGTTATCCTGTGGGACTTTGGCAACATTATCCAAGCAGGGGTGCAGGGTAGAGGGTGGAGGGATGGTAACACAGCATGCTCCTAAACAGAGCCACATGTCCTCAGGTTGAGGCCAACCAATCAGACTCTGCGGACTGGATATGAGCCCCCAGGAGCCCAGTGGATCACTTTCAACATTAGGAGGAAAACTGCCAGTGTGAAGCTGGACTCTACCACTGAGTGAGCATTAAGGCTTTTACAAGTGTGCAGCGCCAACAGAAAAACCTCTAACACCACCACATAGTGTCCAATAAACATGAAACTTGGCTCAGATGGCCATTATAATGCCATAAATATGTTTTTATACTCGTCAGTAGGAACCACCATAAATTCCAAAAGACTTTTTTGGCTGCCTGAGCCAATTTCTGGCCAAGTGTAAGTAGATATATAACAGTTGTACATGGCCCAAAATGGCTCCTAACACTTCATAAAAACCTGTCTAAAAATCTGAATGTGTTGTCATTCAAGAACTGGGTTGCAGTCTTAAGTTGTAAAAATCACAGATTTCATCCCAGCAACTGCAAAGACTCATGTCAGACTGTCACTTAGCTTGTGATATCGTCAAACAATAAAATTTGTGTCACATAGTTTTTCAATAACTTCATTGAGACGGGCGCAAACACTAGATTCTGTTCTTGAAGTCTTAGTCTATTTTCTCTTAACTAGGGTAACAAAATGATTTCATACCATCTGCACACTTAACAATCCTCTGGTTTAACACAGCCATCCACACTATAAACCAGAGTGGTGGGCTCAACTCAAGCAGCATAGCACTGTTACACAAGCTTCTCCATGAAAGGAAGCTTATAAAATTTCAGAGTCAAAGTGCTTCTTTGTATTGTTGGAAGTCTCTCTTTAAAGAGATTCTGTAGAAAGTTGTTTTTTTTTTTACCATAACATCCTTGACGATTCTCTTGGGAGTCCTCCATGTTCACCTTTGAAAAAATTATGGCACATTGGCAACTTAAAGTGATTTTAAAGTCCTCCTCCACCCCAAAATGTGCTTTGCACATTGTTACTTCACTTGAATCTGTGACCTTCTCTGTGCAGAATGGCATATATGCAGAGTTTGACACTAGAAGGTTGTTTTTACATTAATCGACTGAAGTGGGAAAGCTTTGTTCTGCTCATCTTAATCTCCTTTTCCCACCAAAATTAGCACACATGGTTATTTAAACATATGAAAACCTGCTAAAAGTAGGCAATAGTCTCCTTTCCCATTGCCAATAGGCCAGAGCTGTGTTTACAGCTCTGCAGTAGTAGTAGTAGATGCATACATGCCTTTTTTGTTTTTACTGGTGTGTCACAAATGTGCCGGAAAACAGCAACGAACATTTTACGGTAGTAACTGCTTCTTTATATCTGTTATTTATTCAGTGTGTCTTTCAAACTTAGTGCCAACTAATTTTGAATGATATTCAAAAGCCAATTAGAGGGGGCTGGATGAAATTTCTGCACCAAAAAAAGGTGTGAAAATTAAGAGCTATGTGTGTCTTCAGCCATGTTCTGTTTGGAGCCTACACGACAGGCCCTTACAAACTGCGCCCACCACCAATACAAGACAAACCCACCAACGTGTCAGTTATTTGAACCCTGCTACAACACGGCATTGTGAATAAATATGAGGCCAAGCGTAGCACTAATCCCCTTTCTAATTTAGTATACATGAACATGATTCACTTTATAAGAAACGGGATATAAACCCTAACCCTAACCACCTCTCTTTAAATGCAACATCTCATAGCTAGCTAAATGCCAACTTAGTATTATTCTTAGGGCTTTTGCTCCTGGACCAAGGGGCAAAGGGGGGTGAAAGTGGACTGAAGTGTTGGTATGGCAAACAAGTGATGTCGCTGGTGGGTGGGTCATGTAGCTGCTCCAACCGTAGCAATACCTACTCTTGGTGTGTCCGCCCTTTTGACGCATATATATTACCACCACTCTAAGCTTATGAGAGCCAGAGACGATAAATACCCTTGACTACTGGAGAGTCATTTGTCCCAAGAGTAAATGCAGATTGTAATCTTTCTTGTTAAAGACAAAAGCCAGATGTTAGAGGGTGTTGGTAGGTTTTTTGTTTTGTTTTGTTAGTGGGAAAGGGGCTTCAATCAAAACTAGATTAAAAGCTAATTGTAGTCTGATATGCAACTTAAACAAGCGTAATAGACACTGGATTCATCTTGTGTCCACCAGTTAAACCTCTGAAGTAAAAAAAAATCTGCATATTAATAGATTCTGTATTTTTCAATAAGGGTGAGGAAATCAACATATTTTAACTTAACTTTTTTTTTTGTTGAAAAATTGATCCAAATTACTTATCCAAGTAGGGTATTTGTTTTATCTTAAAACATTTTAAACTCAAGAGTGTATCAATCAGAATGACTTGAACGCAACGTCACACTATGACTCCCTCATTTCATCCAAAAGCTTATTTTGTTTGCAACCAACAAAACTTCATAAACCAACACTTTTCAGCGGGTTTATTGTGCAGATTTAATGTCTTCTTTCTTAACTAGTCGTCTAGTTTGAAAAGGTATAAAAGAAATGCATAGTTTAAACACACTATGCAGAAGCAAATGCATACTTAGTGAAATTCTCACAGCAACTCTTTGAACTCCAGAATTTATCTTACAAAAAAGGTACACTGCTTAATGTTTTTTTTTCTTTTACATCAGTTACAATGAACAGTAACACATATGTTATCCTTCCTCCAGGACTCTTTTCTGGTTCATGTTCCAAGCAGCAATTTTCAGTCTGCTCCAGCTTTGTTCTCTCTGCTGAAAACTTAAACCCCATAAGCGTTTTAAGAGATTTTACAGTTACAAAGCTGCACCTCAGTCAAAGAAAATACTGTTCATCTGGTGATAAAACCTTCAGACAAAAATTGGGGAACATGTATTTGAAATACTCTGGACATTAAACATAAATGCAGTCCTGCAGTGGTCTGATATGACTGTATGTTACTGAACATACAGTGGCACAAGGCACAGTGCCAAACCTTCCAAATAATCAATTTCATGAATGTGTGAATGTCTTACAAAGTCTGTTTGGAGAGGTGGGATTCCAACCGTCCGGGGCTGCACTAAAACTAATCCTTTCACCTCGCTCCCACATTTTACATCCAGCGCTCCTCACTGGCAATAAAAACCACATGTGCCATTAGTTGTGGTGAGGGAAAAATGCTTATTATAAACAAACTAATATTTTACACAAAAACAGAAAGCAACTTTTGCAGCCAAAACTCTTTGTCCGCCAAGTCTGAGGCCGTAAACTGGCAATGTCTCCAGCACAAAGTGGCTATGGTTGGTCGGGCGGACTGGCCGCTGTGGCCTCGTCGTTGCTGCTGTCCACCTCCTGCTCCATGGGGCTGTCCTCCTCCAGCTGCTGGCTGGTGTAGTTGGTGATCTCCAGGAAGCCGCTGGGCTCCACCACCACATTAGACTGGCTGGAGTCTGGCAAGATGGAGTACTGAGGAATCACCTGCATGCGTTAGTCACATTTAGGTTTCAGTCAATTTCCAGTGAGGTAACAAAATTTATCATGCTAATGTTTTTCTAATAGTCTATGTTGATAACCAGTGTCAGAGTCCTGCATCAGGTTGGTTACCCGCAAAAAGAAAAAGGTGGTTGCAGGTAGTATTTGTCTTAATCTTATTTCTGTGTTCAGTTCTGGGTGGGAAAACGATATGCTGCTCAAAAAATATTCATTTAAATGTACTTCCTGAATTACCGTCATTTTGAAATACATTACTTTAGTTTCAGATGTATAAAAGGTCCCAAAATGATCAGTTTAAATGTACTGACCAGCCAAATTATTTGAACAGCGCATGGTTATTACAGCATTTGCAGTGTCATGTTGGGTTGTGGATCTTGTGACAAAGGGTCAGGTTGCAGAACTAAATGACATATGTGCGGCTTGAGGGGTGGACAGACCTGTACAGGACTCAAACTAGCATCTCATCATATGAATTATGTCGCTATTTCATAAATAAATTATACATTTAATTGAAAACATGAATATCTTTTGCTCTCTTATTAACAGTACAATCTGATATATCTGTAAGCTACCATCATACCTGAAGTTCACAATGACCTGACTTATCAGTAAGTTTTAATAGAGAGATTAAATATGTGACAGACATGCTGACAAGCCTGTCTGTACCTTGAGCTCTGTGATTTATTACATACATTATTTTGTAATAAATATCTCACCTCAATGACCTCTAGGTCTTCTTTGCTCCTCTGTGCTGTGAGGCCCTGCATGCAGCTGAATTGCTGAGGCTTTGTGTGGGAGTGATGCATTGAGGCCCCAGAGCTGCTTATAAACTGGCCCGAGTCCAGCGTGCCTGACACGGCCTGGACCTCCAGGGCTTTTCCCAGTGGGCCACAGTCGCTGGAAGAATCCACCACCATGGGCTCTGTGCTCGGATCGATTTCCGCTTCCATCATGGAGATCTTCAGGATGTCCGACACCGAGGGCTTGTCTCCAGAGGGCCCAGAGCTGGACTCGGGGATCAGTTTGGCAGTGGCCTCGCCGCTGCTGAAGACCGGCGATGAATGGTGGGAGCTGCCAAATGTGATCTTGGTGACGGTGGCGCTCTGTGTGATGATTGGCTGCTGTGATGAAGATGTGTGAATGAGGAAAAAACACAGGAAATGGAAAGTGAGAAAACTCATCCCCAAGCCTCCAGGAAGTGCGCCAGACTTTGAAGATAATTTGACATAGTGGCCAAACCATGTAACTTCAACTCCTGGATCCTTTACATGATGGCATTGGGACAAAAAACCTGGTGGAAGTTTGCTGCTCAGCCAGTGTAGTCACGGGTGTGCTTGCTTTAAAGACCCAATGATGCAGAAGATCCAGGTAATTTAAACCCAGAAAGTCAAACTTTTTCATAGGTATGATAGGAATGAACAGGACCCTGCATCCAACTCTATATCCATTTCTCTTTATACATCCATGGCCATCCCCTTGGTGGTCAAAAACAATGTCAGTGTTTGTCATTATTTATTGTTATAGAAAGAAAAAAAATGGGTGGGCAAATATTAGTAGCTGGAGGGCGTGTCCGTGTTTGACTGCAGTGTTCCCACACTTTCGTTAAGAAGTTCAAAGGACTTTTCAAAGACTTTCCAGACCCAATTTCCTCAAATTCAAGGATACAATATGGCACTGTTTGATACATTGATCAAAGTTAATCACTGTCATAATACTGACAATTTTTACAATAAGAAGAATTAATTAAAATGAGAGGCAGGCTCAAATGTGAGACACATTTCATCAGTTAAAATACCAAAAGGACTTCAATTTCTGCTCTTTCACAAAATATATACAGTACAGGCCAAAAGTTTGGACACACCTTCTCATTCAATGCGTTTTCTTTATTTTCATGACTATTTACATTGTAGATTCTCACTGAAGGCATCAAAACTATGAATGAACACATGTGGAGTTATGTACTTAACAAAAAAAGGTGAAATAACTGAAAACATGTTTTATATTCTAGTTTCTTCAAAATAGCCACCCTTTGCTCTGATTACTGCTTTGCACACTCTTGGCATTCTCTCCATGAGCTTCAAGAGGTAGTCACCTGAAATGGTTTCCACTTCACAGGTGTGCCTTATCAGGGTTAATTAGTGGAATTTCTTGCTTTATCAATGGGGTTGGGACCATCAGTTGTGTTGTGCAGAAGTCAGGTTAATACACAGCCGACAGCCCTATTGGACAACTGTTAAAATTCATATTATGGCAAGAACCAATCAGCTGACTAAAGAAAAACGAGTGGCCATCATTACTTTAAGAAATGAAGGTCAGTCAGTCCGGAAAATTGCAAAAACTTTAAATGTGTCCCCAAGTGGAGTTGCAAAAACCATCAAGCGCTACAACGAAACTGGCACACATGAGGACCGACCCAGGAAAGGAAGACCAAGAGTCACCTCTGCTTCTGAGGATAAGTTCATCCGAGGCACCAGCCTCAGAAATGGCAAGGTAACAGCAGCTCAGATCAGAGACCAGATGAATGCCACACAGAGTTGTAGCAGCAGACCCATCTCTAGAACAACTGTTAAGAGGAGACTGCGCGAATCAGGCCTTCATGGTCAAATAGCTGCTAGGAAACCACTGCTAAGGAGAGGCAACAAGCAGAAGAGATTTGTTTGGGCCAAGAAACACAAGGAATGGACATTAGACCAGTGGAAATCTGTGCTTTGGTCTGTTGAGTCCAAATTTGAGATCTTTGGTTCCAACCGCCGTGTCTTTGTGAGACGCAGAAAAGGTGAACGGATGGATTCCACATGCCTGGTTCCCACTGTGAAGCATGGAGGAGGAGGTGTGATGGTGTGGGGTGTTTTGCTGGTGACACTGTTGGGGATTTATTCAAAATTGAAGGCACACTGAACCAGCATGGCTACCACAGCATCCTGCAGCGACATGCCATCCCATCCGGTTTGCGTTTAGTTGGACGATCATTTATTTTTCAACAGGACAATGACCCCAAACACACCTCCAGGCTGTGTAAGGGCTATTTGACCAAGAAGGAGAGTGATGGAGTGCTGTGGCAGATGACCTGGCCTCCACAGTCACCGGACCTGAACCCAATCGAGATGGTTTGGGGTGAGCTGGACCGCAGAGTGAAGGCAAAGGGGCCAACAAGTGCTAAACACCTCTGGGAACTCCTTCAAGACTGTTGGAAAACCATTTCAGGTGACTACCTCTTGAAGCTCATGGAGAGAATGCCAAGAGTGTGCAAAGCAGTAATCAGAGCAAAGGGTGGCTATTTTGAAGAAACTAGAATATAAAACATGTTTTCAGTTATTTCACCTTTTTTTGTTAAGTACATAACTCCACATGTGTTCATTCATAGTTTTGATGCCTTCAGTGAGAATCTACAATGTAAATAGTCATGAAAATAAAGAAAACGCATTGAATGAGAAGGTGTGTGTGGCCTGTACTGTACATTCAAGCACTTTCAATGACCCATGTTTACTTGTGTCTATTTTTAAAAACCTTCAAGGCCTTGCTGCCCCCCCCCCCCCCTCCCCAAATTCACAAACTTTCAAGGATTACAATGACCCGTAAGAGCCCTGTGACTGACAGCAACTGGCAGGCTGAGCTTCAGAACAAAGACAGGCAAATAAGAAAGAAAGCAAACTTGCCCTACAGCTTACAACACATGAGCAGACAGCATATCAAAGGCCATGTTCAGACAGACTTCAGTCCTGTGTGAAAAAAAGTCGCACTCTCATTCATTTAAATGGAGCCAGTTTGTTGACACAGCTACAGGCACCATTATTTTCTCAAGGACAACACAGGTCATGTGATTTTGTGTTATGATATACATGCATGTGTCAGAGATGTGAATGGCTCCAAGACAAAATATTAGGGCTGTTTAATCCCTATGTTTTGTGTCAAACATCAAAAACTAAAGTCCTCCATTATGTCCTTGTTATTCTGTCTGACCAACTGTCAGAATTCAATCACGGTGACAGACATACAGAGCAGCTGCTGCAGCCAGGGTTAATTTAACATAAATCAATTTGTTGCTGCTTATCAGTCTGCGGCACATGTTTTATTGTATTAACAAGGAAGGTAGGAAAAACCCCGGCACCATCACATGTACCAGTTGAGTCAGGTGCCTCGAGACAAGCTTAATTAAGATGAGTGGCAGATGTTGGGCCTAGTGTTTCTACCTCAAGGCGTTCCATTTGTAAATCCAATAAGGCATGACTTAATGCGTCTTTGTGCTTTAATCCCACAAACAAATGTCCCAAGTTGTTTATCTTTTACTACTGGCAGTGCTGCACAGCGTTGGACGTAAAATCACTCACCTGACTGGAGGCAGTCTTTTCAGTGCTGACAGGGTGGTGCGCCTGCAGTGGAGGAGGGTGGGACATGGGTGTGTGCAGAGGTCTGTGGTGGGACGTGGGTGCTTGCTGGAGCTTTGGTAGCTGCGGTGTCAACAGGGGCTTGGTTGGTGTGCCTGGGGTCGTGACCTTTGCCCCAGTTTGGGCTGGGGCAGTCAGGGGTCTGTCTTTGGGGCTCTGGGTTAAGGCCTGGGGTTTGGGCTGACTCTGCTCTCGTAGTTTTGGGAGTTTCTTAGTCAGAGCAAGAGTGGAGGGGAAGGCAGTGGAGGAAGAAGAAGGCTGGCTGATTTGAGGTTTGCTGTGCAGTTGTGGCGGCGGCTGGCTGGAGGCGGAGGTTTGCCGGCTCTGCTCGGCTTCTGCCTGGCTCGAGGGAGGCGGCTGAGCAGCTGTGGAGTGGGTGGTTTGCTTCATGGGATCTGTGGCTGGTTGGCTGGAGCGGTAAAACAAGCCCGTCTGAGGGTCCAAGGTGTCGCCTTCCAACTCGCCCACCTCTAACACAGTCTCAGTTTTACCGTGGCTGTCAGAGGGCTGAAAGATAAAGAGGACTACTGAGTTATCAAAAGGAGGATGGCACTTTACCCATCCCAGTGGCACTAACCAGGTCCATTGCAGAGGCAGGAAGATGACATGATGTGCATATATGTATAGCTAGGTGGTGTGGTGTGGGCAGAGTAAGCGACGAGGAAAGATTCTTTTCCCCCAGCCTGTTAAAGCTGGGACATGTGGTTCTGAAAGTCACCTAAGAGACACTATGACTTTTACTATAGACATGAATATAAATGAATATTAACCTTGTCATAATAACAGTAGCATATAGCCATTAATGCTATTATGTAATAGACAACCATGTTTGAGTGAATTCCAACGTTACTCAATGCTATAAGCCCATATTTGACAATGTGCTGTAATATTATCAGGCAAGGTTTTGCAACCTCGAGAACTACAGGTCCTTGGAGGCTCACAACTATTTACCAGTGGCTAAACAATCTCACACTGTTTGGATAAAGCATTAGATCCTTTTAGTTCCCCAAAACAACCCCAGATTCACCAGTGCCAATCCCACCAGCCAGCATATCTTCACATCTAACTGGGTGAACTAGGGGTTTATTTGGTTTATTCAAACCACACTTGGTGGTTGTTGGAACAGTCCAAAGATGAACCAAGATGGTTTCTGTGAGTTTCATTTTGTTTCTGACAAATCTGAATGTAGTGTGTTTTATGATGATAGAATTACTGTTTATTTAAATGGAGTCTGGTTGGTTTGATAATAGTGATTTCAGGGCTGTTTCTGGTAAAACACAAAAGATCTTGACCTTTAACAAAAAGGTCTATCTCTGTTGGGATCCTTCCAATAATCTTGTCTGACACTTAAAATAATCTGAGCCCGTCAGTAGCAAAAACAAGCACATGCCCAGTGTTCACTTTGCAGCCTGGCCGCTACTCTCGCTCAATACTGGACCAATTTCAAATGTTCCCATTATTCAGTTAGACACAAAAACATGGGCAAATGGGGTCCAGGTTGATGTGATATTATGTGGGCGTGTGCATAAATACCGACTGTGACTATGAAGATGAAACATAAGCAGTTAAACTAGTAAAATATTCGAGCTTTGGATTTAGGGCTAAGCTTATTATAGTTGTGCAAAGTGGGACAATATCATGGAAATAATATTTTGACCACATGCGCTTACTTGTCCTTAAGATATGCATACATATCTATATGCAACTCACCAAGAAGCACCTTGAGATATGCGCGATTGCGAAATTGTGTGTATTTTGGATTTTTTCTGTTCATTGATATTGTTTAAACTTGCATCTGTATTGATGTTTTATATTAACACTCTTTTCTGCTTTGTACTGCAACTGCTGCACAACAGTTTCTTCCAGGATATACAGATTTCTATTTTATCTCAAAATATTAGGGTCCATTTCCTCTTCTTAGTGGTCACAATGAATTGACGAGCCATGACCATATGATTTATTTATTTTCTAAATGAATCCTAAAATGTAAATTCTATTAAAAAAAAAAAAAAGACCTGTGACACAGTAATTAAAATAGGGACTCTGGTGTCTAGTCTAGAAATTAACTGTGAATTAATGCTAATGTGTCACAGGAGTGTTGCTTAATATTGCTGTTTGATATTAAGCTTCATTGCACTATAACCTGAGTGAAAACACCCATACGGCAGGTTTCTGTCCATTAATGCCAATGAATTAGACTGGAACTTGAACAGAGACAGTTCAAGAAAGTCACGTGCTATAAATAGAAACTATGACCTCAGGTGTTGGCAGAAGTATGACAACAGAAACTGAGGTATCTTAAAGGTCATTTCACCCAAAGTCCCCTAACCAACACTTTCTCATCTCGCTTTAGTGGTAGTCCACAGACTTCTCTGTGACCAGGTGACACTGGAACTACAGCATTTTCGACTGAAGAAACAGTTCCTATGGAAACTGTTGGCAGTGTGCTCTGTGGATTATCCAGAGTGGTTTGTGGCACTCTTTTTCAATTTTTAGAAGCATTTTTAGAGGTTGTGAGCACCACAAACAAAATTCCACATACCTCCATAGTATTGAAATGGAGGCTGTGGTCTCAAAACCCGGGAACATAATTTAAAAACTATTTTAAATCCCACTAATGAGAGGTGAGTGAATGTTTTTATACTCGGGTGAACTGGCCTGTAAAAACCAGAATAATAGATATAAACAAAAACAAGGCTAACGTCCACAATATCTGTTCAATATTTGTTCTTATTGACCAGCATGTCCATCCCAAGACAACTTTTAATCCACTTTCTGCAAATACAACAGTTTCAGACTTGTGTCCTCACCTGGCTGACGTGTGACGCGGACGTGGCTGCAGAGGAGACGGGAGCAGCTGGTTTGGTTACCATGGTAACCTGGCTGCTGATTTTGTAAGGCTTCCCCAGCTGCTGACTGGAGGACATGACCATGCTGTCGTCCTCTGCAGGTGCTCCCACTCTGCTGATGACTTTACCTGGCGGGGAAATCACAGTCGCACAATCTGATTAGCATTATTAACATGTAGGACAGGCTGAATGCAAACAGATTCACATATACACAATTATTAACAGCTGTTTTTTTCCGTCAAAGGATCAAAAAGAGAACTTGACTGTTGCGTGCTTCAGTGTCAAATTGGAGGTTTTACTTTGAAGTTTAGGCTGTACCACTGAAATTATCAGCTGCCAACCAAAAAGGAAGTGCTCAGTGTTGATAAATCATGCAAATATTTCAGATACCTCAGTACATTTACTCAAGTTCTGTACTTTGGAGGTACTAGAACTTGTGTATGTCCATGTTATGCTACATTACACTTCTACTCCACTATATTTTGGAAGCTTGTATTGTACTTTGACTCCATTACATCGATTTGACAACTTCAGTTACCTCACAGTTTAAGATTCTTAATACAAAATATGAATGAACTAATAAATTATGATGTATTAATTTGAATTAAAGTAGTCAACAGTATTTAAAGTAGCTTTGCTTCATTTTTACCAGCTGCAACATTAAAGTGATGGGCACATTGTTGCATAAATAATCCAGTTATACAATATAGTATATTGTGAAATAAGCCATTCTGCATCACGAGTACTTTTGGTATATTTTGATAGCTATATTACTTAAGAATGATTTTGAAACTTGTAACAGAGTATTTAAAGAGTAGTTAAAGATTTGCAGCCCGTTGCACCAGCTATATGTAAGTTTGCGTGTTTATTTAGACACTCCCATTAAATTTCAAGCATTTCTATTTAGGGTATATAAGTCAAGAGGTAACATGGGTGGGTGGGTGCATTCTGTCACACAGAACGTGTTGCTGATGATGCAGGTGACCAAGATGATGCGTTATTTTAGTGAGGACTTAACACTTACTAAAGGCTAGATGCAAGATTTATGTCGTAACTTTTTGGGACTTTGTCAGCTGGTGCAACCCTTAAAATATTCGTAGTGACCTGACTTAGAAATCGAGCTGTAACTAAGCTACATTTGAACTTGCACATAGCTGGTGCAACCCAGAGCTGAGCACTTCTTCCGACACTGATATATTTCAAACAGTACGCCACGAAGCAGACCGGAGGGGTGTACCTGCTGTGACGTATTCAGTGCTGGGCTCAGCCTCTGAGGTGGAGGGCCTTGGGGACTCCGGGCTGGGCTTCTTCTCCTGGGCCAGCTGGATGGGCACAGCCATCTGGCTCAGGTCGATGGTGTGCTGTCTGGGTTTGGCCTCTCCCTTCTCCTTCACTGCCGGGAAGGTTTTAGCGAAGGGTCATCAAGTGAGTGACAACAATTAGGGATGCACCTGTTGTGAAATTCGGTGCCTAGACCAATGTTGAATTTGAAATAATTTGGCCAATAGCTAATACCAATGTTTTGTTGTTTTTGGTGTTACTTATCCCCCCTCTTGTGCCAGGAGAACTAAGAAAACTCCATTATAAAACAAGATAACTGAACTGTTCCAAAGTCTTTCAGTCTTTCATCACACGGTCTTTGAATGAGCACAGATTCAATCATACAAATTTATGAAACAACCTACAAAAATATATCATAATTCCCTCTAATATCTTTTTTTTTTACTGCTGTGAAAACCTACAAATTTGCCAAAAACTAATTTTTACAAGATTACACTGAACACATTTACCTTCACCCAATGCTCATTTTTAATAAATAGACCTTGAACGCATCGTAATATAACTCAGAGCAACCTCTGTAAGCAGTCAATTCAGGCCAACGGCTGCTAATAGCTAACAGCTAACATTAACTAGCTCTCCTCCTGCTGATGTGAACACAAATTTGTTGCTCACAATATACCATTGTCAGGGAAACAATAGGAACCTTGTTCTCTGTGCAGTTGAGGTAAAGTAGGGCCACAAGGCATTTTTAAAATAATAGACGTTAACAGTGGTCAATACATTTATTAATAAGTGGATCCGTTGAACTGTTCTGGTTTCATACACTCAATCACATGTACATCATCTGGGAATTTACAGTCAGGACTATAGGGGAATGTCATTGGAATTTTTGTACCTTTGTTTTATCAGTCTAAAAATTGTTTCCACCTTGAAATATAACATGGGAATCTATAACACTTCCCATCTACTCACCCAGTTCCACAGGTTTGTAGTCTAATGAGCTTATTGTGAAAGCAAAGCCTGAGGCAAAAACATGATGACTGTCGGTCACTGGCGTTTTGGTCTGGTATGTTTGTTTGACAATAGAGTTTCGATATAGGTTTAAATCTGCTTTGCCTAAGCTGTCCAAGCAAAGGACGGATGATTCTTAGTACTCAGCATGTGTACAGGTGAAAACCCCCTCCCACCCGTTTCCCATCTTTCTGGTTTACATTTGCAGCCTTTCCGTGACATAAAGGCTCACCTGTTGTCTGTTGCAGCTCCAGCAGGGCTTTGATGGTGGAAGTGGCGGACTGGGATTCCCCGCCAGACACTTCCTGGTAGATAATAGTGGGGCTGGACTCAACAGATATTTCCTGCTCTGTCCAATCCTGCTCTCTGGAGGACACCACATGCACTACAGGCTGAGGCTCTGAGGATAGAAAACAGGAAACAGGGAAAAC
This sequence comes from Epinephelus fuscoguttatus, assembly GCF_011397635.1. NCBI lineage: Eukaryota > Metazoa > Chordata > Actinopteri > Perciformes > Serranidae > Epinephelus > Epinephelus fuscoguttatus. Next base: position 15,825,888 of record NC_064763.1, read on the forward strand.
AATGTGGGACAGTTTGTGAGGAACACAAATATGCATCGGGTTAGGGTTATTTCCACATCAAACTCTTGTCTAATGAAATTTCAAAACAAACGGCCAATAATGTTCCCATTTAGACAAAACATATCCAGAAGAGTTGAGTACTAGCAGCTGATTCATCTGACCTCACTGTCTCTTGTCTCTAAGGGAAAGCGGAAGGGAAGTTTACCTTGAGCGCTGCCATGAGAGGCCTCGCTGGCTAGGCTGCCCCCTGGCTCGTCCTTTGTGGACCCATCCTGGCCTGAGGTCTGTCCCTGCCCCCCGATGTCTACTGAGCGGGACACCTGCTGCAGCGTCTCAGTGACCAGCTGCCGGGTCTGTTCGCTCACCACCGCCGTCTGGAAGACGGGTTTGGGCTTGATGAGAACCTGGAAGGAAGCCCAAAGAAACAAACATTGTTGGGTAAAACAGTGGTTCCCATTAAAATGTGTCAATTAGGGATGACTCTGAACAGTCGACTATTCAACGTAAGGAGCCCCATTCCACTGCCCATCCATTTTCATCTGCTTATACGGGGCCCGGTCGCGGGGGCAGCAGTCCATGCAAAGCACCCTAGACGTCCTTCTCCTCAGCGATGCTTTCCAGCTCCTACTGGGGGACCCCAAGGCGTCCCCGGGCCAGATGAGATATGTAATCCCTCCAGTGTGTTCTTGGTCCGCCTTGGGGCCTCCTACCAGTGAGATGTGCCGAAACACATCTAACGGGAGGCGACTGCCAATCTTAAAGTTGGATTGTCACAGCTGCAGAAAAATATGGTTATGATTTCATTTGATTTGATCTGATTTGACGTCATTATCAGAGACAATATGTAATTTGTCTTGTGTACAAAGACGTCAACTGTTTAACATACACATAAATACAAAACATTTAACCAAATGACAGAGCCATAGTACAAATGCTACAAATCACATTAGATGTTACCTACAAACACATAGTGGTCCTGGCTGGTATTGTCAATGATTCATACTGTCCTTCTTCTTGTAGTGGCAGAAGCTTAATGTTTCAGTCATTACTTTTAAGGATATATATCTTTTCTCTGCTCCCTTGCTAATTAGTTTCACCCATTGTCAATCACTGCAGGCGGTATTTCGGCTGACTCAGGCTGGTGGGAGGCGATTCTTGTGTGATTGGCTTGTCGTAGGTGGTAATTTATCGGTTACTGTGACAGATATAATAGGGATCAGATTCACATCAATTTGCAACCCTATTTATGTGTTTATCCACTGCTTAAACACATAATATACATGTATTTTCTTATCAAATTAGCTCAGCTACTCCAGAGTAGTTCATACTCTGGCAACTACAGAAGTTCCCCCTGTGTATGATGATATTGAAGATTTCCTGTTCATAAATGTCAATAACTAAGTCACATTTCCATCTGCTTTGTTGTTTGTTCAGTAAGTCAACAAGTTAAAAATCTTTTGTAAACAGGTGCCATTTTCGTCACTGGAAAATGATTCACAGCGTTGATCTCAAAATGTAGTTTAAAATGTGACGGGATCTTCTCATTGTTGTTGCTGTTTTGGCAGGTCATGTTTGTGGTTTGGCTGAAACTGCACAGCGGATCATCACTGTGGGTGTTGAATACAGTACATATAGTATGTGTATACTGTGCTGCAGAGCTTCCCCTTGATGGCTAAAAACAGAAAGTGAATTCTGGCTATATTTAGACTGAAGTGATGAAATTGAAACTATGACATACTGTTCGTGAATGCGAATGAAAATTTTGTTGCGGTATTTAAATAAATATTTTCGGACAAGATGCTCATTGTGACGACCTAAAGGCAAAAAGATGTTTATATAGACACTAATTTCCTTAATCCCTCGCTGCCTCAAATGTATGAAGGTATTAAAGCAGCATAATGGAAATTAACATTTTAGAATTCACCCTCTCAGAATATATTCAGACACCTGTGTCATGAATTCAAATTCCCCTGAAAAGATTTAGACAGAAATATTGGGGAAGACTGGGGCAGTTTACTATCACCTCAGTGGGTGTTTCCTTTTAAATTTAATACACACACTTTCAAATCCCACGTTAGGGATTCTTGGTACTTGTCAGAAATATATGAATTTCTCCAGAACCAATCAGGTCTTGTTAAGTTGTTAAAAACAGACATCCCCAAAAAATCCCCAGGAACTGAAAGAAACACCTACTATGGCTGCTGGTTTCATTGTATAGGCCATTAAACAGTAAGTGGCAGTGCTGGGCACTGATTAGAAAATGCAGAGTACACATTAGTGTTTGATTTGTGGAAATATATCAATTCTGAATATTCAAAACAGTTTCAATTCTCATTTTCTGCAGTATTGATACTCTGGTACCAGCTACATTTTTCGCTCTCTCTTATTGTTCATGTTTACTACAGACATTCTGATGTTTTCTGCCACTAACCAAGACAAGGAAACTTGTCATATTACAGCCTTGTTAAATGTCTGTTTTAATACGCATTTTAAATGGTTTTCGGAAATGGAATTGAATATTGATATTTTTTAGGTAATGTGTCGCAGTTAGAAATTCCAGCATCATGGTGACATTATTACACATTAAATGCAGAAACAATTTTTTTTTTAATCCAATAGACAAGATTTTTGGAGTGTCTCTCTCTGGGGCCGTACACATGCCACAGGCCGTTTTTTTGCACCCTCAAATTTATTATTTTCAATGTAGACGCACAGCAGGTGCGGCTCAAACGGTGACACCACATGTCATGTGACGAGGAACAACCAATCACAGCTGGCACGTACCTTTCCCTTCTTCCGTAAACATCAGTCTGAGATAAATATGGAGGAGAAGTTCATTGCAGGGCTGTCAGAGCTTTGCATCTGTCCCATTTGTGGCCTAATACACACTTACAAAAAAACCCACCTGGAAACAGATCAGCTCTGCACTCAGCATTTCTGGTAAGTAGGCTATGATACGGTGCTGGATATGGTTGCTTAGCTGCCTCAGAAACAGCCTGCCTCCATGCCCTTGAAAGTTGGCACAGAGTAGCACCCAGCACCCGACCTCACTTTTTCCAGGCGGTTAAAGAAGCGGCATGTGTACTGCCCCGCTTATGACCACTTTGCTGTCTCTTTAACAAAGCCATCACAGTTATTACAACTGGACACATTAATGTTGCTCTGTGTCTCAGTGTTGGCTTTACAGCTTACCCCACTGCCACAAGAAACCACAATTAATTCAGGTTTAATATAACGTGTCAGAAACATGATCCTGTTACAGGAGACAAACACTGCTGCTCTTTCAGGTCAAACAGCTGCAGAATACAGATTGCTGTCAGTCTGCCTGGCTCATCCAACTGACAACACTCAGTTCAAGACTCATTTCTCTCCCTGAATGAGGGGAAGTAAATGGAGGAAGAGGAAAGGTCAGTGTCAAAGCCCCAGTATACCTTTGTCCACTTAAAGAAATGGGGATTTCTCTGTTTTGTTTTTAAAGGTTTGCTTTAATTGTTAGATCTAACTTCTCCAGAAAATACCCAGTGGAGCTGTCATCAGATCAATGACTGAATGCATCACGCAGATGAAAGCAGAAGTTTCCTTCCTCAGAAGACAAAAATGAGCAATGCGAAAGAAGCTTTTGACTTTTTGTGACGTTTTTCCTGAAATTAAAACTGCACTTTTGTAATGACTTCAGTATCTTTGCAAAAAAGAGAGCATATGTGGCTGCTGAGAGAAGAGGTGCTGCACCCACAGCATTTTTCAGAGTTCTTCGGCATTTTCGTGGGGCCGCCCCGAGCTCTTTTAGTTGAAAATGGTGTCGTCACTGTCACTATTTTACTGTCTACCCTGAGCCGTACCATATGTCAGTCGGAAACTATCACAACAAAGACAGCCCATTTAGGGGAGCAAATCAGCCAGACACTGAATGTTGTGCTTTTAACACTGTATGCGTTGTAAGATTATAGAAACAAAACCCATGTGCAGCGCTTCATCCCACACCCACAGTTCCCCAGCCTCCTGCCAGTGTATTTCTGCCAGACAAAAACACCATATGGACACCCATCCTTAATCATGTTTAGAAGACATACACTTGTGGCTACTTGATGTCAGTCAGAAGGTCATATGAATATCCACTGGATGTTTGTCACATGATAACCTCACTGGACTGTGGTTAACCAGGATCTAATGATGACAACAATTTAATTTCAAGCCTTAAAACCACTACGAGTGGAAAATTCCCACAGTGGTGAGTAGAATATCTCAGAGCTGAAGATCTTGGGAAAACGCTGTAATAATTAAAAGGTTGGAAGGGTAATTTTTTATAAATAAAGAGAGGAAAATAAAGACGAAAAGTGCAAAAACAAAGAGAAACGTTTGACAAGCTGGTGGTGCCTCACCTGTGTTTTGCCCTGCTGGCCGTAAACGATCTTTGTTGGGATGATCTTGGTGGCAGTGGACTGGGATCCAGAGCTCATGCCTTTGGGCTGGGTGACAATCATCTTGGTAATGGGTCTGGAGGCAGTGATGATCGCTGGTTTTGTCCCCTGAACAGCCTGCAGGGCCTTCTCACCCTGTAAAACATACAGTTTACAACAACTGAGTACAAACAGCAGCAGCAGCGTAGAAGAAAACCCCTGAGATGTACAGTCAGTACTGTCAAATTAAAATACTTGTGTTCAACAAAGTGATAATGATAGGTCTCTGTAACCTGAATTTGAGTCTATATGGCCATCACAGTTCATAGAAAATTTCAATTTAAATGTATGAATTTGCAAAAATACTGCTTTGTGCTAAGCTAAGCTAACCAGATGCTGGCTGTTTCATATTAACATATCAAATAGATACGATTGTTATCAAACTGAACATCTAACTCGCCACCAGAAAGCAAATGTGCCAAAAATGTCATACTATTCCCTTAAAAACTCACAAGCGTATTACTGTATTTAATAAATTTAAAACTCCGAATCCAGGAAATGTAATATATTAAATTGTTTAAAGGGCCTCCATATAAGATTTAAAGGTTTACAACTTTGGCGACACCTAGTGGTGTGTCAAAAACAGTGACACAGTAAATACATGGGCTGAAATCAACACACAAGCTGCAGATTTGCTATACAAAAAAGTCAACAAACAAACATTTATTCCTTCACAATAATTTGAAAGATTATTTTGTATATTAACGGCCATTTTCACTATAGAGTTTGATAGTCATTCCAAAGCCTATGTTTGTTATGTATTGTTTGGTCTGACTAACAGCCCAAAACCTGAAGATATTAAGGTAACTATCATAGAGGAGTGGGAAACTAGAAGATATTTAGATTAGTGCCCTAGTATTTGGCTCATGTAACGATTATAAATGGGTTTAAAGACAGATTTGAGCTGTTTCGGTGTCAATGTGAGTTTGTTGGGACCATTAAACATTGTTGGCAAATTAAAATTTGTATTCTTAAGGTAGATTCTTTTTGTGATTACTGTAATATAATAATTTAATGCAAGTGTTTAAACATGGAAGTTATTTAAAATGCTCATCCCTACATGCAAACATTTTTTGTCTATGAACAAACACTTATGCTGCACAAATAATTGAAATGATTATTTCATTTATTTACAGCCATTTTCAATATTAAGCTATTGCTTGTTTTCTCGATTAATTGTTTGATCGTCGTTCCCAAAGTCCAAGTTGGTTATATCTCATTTGGTCCAACCAACAGTCCAAACCAGAAGTTACTAAGTTAAATATCAGGGAAGAAGGAAAAGTAAAAAATGTTTAGGAATGGGCATTATTTTAATCTACTGATTATTTTCTTGACTGTTTGGTCTTTGTTTACAGAGCCTATGTTGGTGTTGTCTTATTTTGTCCTACCAACAGTCCAAAGATATTAAGTAACATATCATAGAGGAATAGGAAAACTAGAAAATATTCAGCTTTGTGAAGCATGAACAAGTGATTAATAACCCAAACTCTCAATAATATTCTCTAAAAAAAATTCACAATATATCAGATCTTTTGCCACATTCTCACAGATCAAAACACTTATAGCGTGTAATGTTTTGTCTGTCTTTGGAAGGATTACTGATCAATAAAACATCATAAGAGCGTTCGACTGACCCCGGCATTTAAAAGTGTGGTGACCACGTTCTTGCCAGGTAGTCCTTGGATGGTCGCCCCCTTCCCTGTGGTTTTCTGAACCACAATGACATTTGGCTTGGAGGTCATGGGGATGGTGGTGATCTTAGTCGTTGTGCCTGTTGCAGAGGGGAGACAATATTTTATCAAAGCATACCTGATTATGTAAAATCACAGCAATGGCCATCTCTGTCCATTAACTCACCGGAGACGATGTTACTGCTGATGATCTTCCCACCCAGAGTAGCCAGAGACTTTGGCACCACTGTAATGATGCTGCCGCTGGTGGTCTTGACGTAGGTGGTCCCACCACTGGAGGCTGATATTCTGGCACCGAGGCTGGGGCTAACAGTTGGTCTCGTATAGGTGGTCTGGGTAGCTGCATACAAAAATATAGTTTTACTATTTAAGAATTTGGTCTGGTTATCAAGCCCTAGTGCTTTGTTGAGTATAGGTGAGTTTGGCATCCCTCACCTGTGGGCTGAGTGACCAGTTTGGTGGTCATAATGGCTCCGTTGCTACTGACGACCATGATGGGGGACGAGCTGCTGCTGGACAACGCCACTGATGAAGGCTTAGGCAGGATTTTGCTGGGCTGAACCTGCTGAGTGATTATCTTGACCCCTGTGCAGACAAACAAAGGAAAAAACACTCACATCAAGAACTTCAGTTCGACCAATAATCAGTCATGTTGTGTATGTTCTTAAAAGGCTGGTGCACTGAGGGTCCCTTGTGGTTTTAAAGGAATAGTTCACCCAAAAACAATATAGGTTTTTTTTTTTTAGGTCCCAGGTAAAGTTTGCTAATGAATGGTTTTGGGGGAAGTATTCTTTTAAAGAGAGAGGAGCACCTGAAAAATGAAAGCAGATCAGTGCAAACAGACTTCAATGGAGTCTAAATGACAGACAGCAAAAAATGTTAGAAAACCTCTGGGGAAAAAAAAAATCCTGTGCAGCATTATCAAAGTCTTCTATTCATTTTGGCTCATGGAAACCCAAACATAACTATTTTAACTAAACTGTTGCCTAACAAAATCTTTCCCGGGAAGGAATTTGTTGTACGCATATAACAACAATAAGAAGACAGAAATCTGTTTGCACTGATGTGCTTTCATTTTTTTTGGCACTTCACTCTCCTTAACGCCGTTGGATAGCAGACTTTTTCCTAGGACCAAGAAGAGCCAAGGGAGGTGAGTACTATATACCATTATATTGTTTTTGGGTGAACTGTTCCTTTAATGTCTAAGAAGAAAATATTTATGAACGCTACCTTTATCATTGGCAAAAATAAAGTTATTTTGCAAAAAAAAAAAAAAAACCCTCAAGAGAATAACTGAAATGAAACTAAAGGGAGATAAAGAAAGACTGATGGAACGCAGGCTTACCGGACTCCTGTTTGATCTGAATGGTGGGCTTGGAACCTGGTGAGGTGGAGGTGGTCTGGGTCTGGCTTACACTACACGCTCCCATAGATGAGCCCTGCTGCAGCTGTTTGGGTGACTGCTGTTTGGGGAACTGGGCCAGGATCTGAGCCGGTGACCCCACCAGGGTTTTAGGGGAAGGAAGTCTGGCTGAAGCCACCTTCACTGCAGCTGAAGCAGCACCTACAACAGTGAACACAGAACTGTTATGCTAACACAGCTAGCTGCTCAAACATTTTGGCAACAGGATTTCAGAGGTCAAAGTGAAACAAAAAGAGCAAATGTTTTTAAGTCTTTTCACACAGATGGATTGTAAAGTAACTTTTCTTTAAAACTGTGCCATCAAGATTACTTTAACTTGGTGTTTGGACAGAACGTTTGCTGTGTGAAGTAAAATTCATCCATAACACGTCGATTACAATGCCAGAAATTTGATCCAGCCTCCAAATGAAATTGGAATATGTAAACTGTAAATATGAAAACAAACAGCAGATTAAGCAATACTAAAAAATAATTAATTAACTGCTATATGAATCAGATTTAAATATGAACCTCCATCCTAACTGCATTCTCTGAGAGACATTGGTATAGTCCGTGTAACCAAAGAAGATTAAATCTAACAAGACACTGCATTACTTGGTGTGACATTTAGAGCTTTGATTCTTTGCCTGAACTGAATTAGGCGTGACCTGAACTGCCTGGTTTGGGCCATAACTTTTCACCATCTCCTTGATCTTGAATCGAGTTGGATTGTTGCTAATTTCCTGATATTACAGCGTTCTGTTTTCATAGGAATTAACAAACCGTTAAGTTTAACTTTCACTGCACTTGGCAAAGTAACACTCCATCTTTAGAGTACACTCTGCTGTTCGGAGATCTCTATATTCCAGCAGTGCAGTTCAGCTCTGTGGAGATTTTTATATCCCTTAAACTCTACTCTGAGCAGGTGATGTTTTCAGACAAAAAGCTTTTTCTTAGGAGTTGGCTGAGACCAAAATCAGAGCTAAAACAGAGTGAGTATTACACTTGAGTTCATTCCATGATTCCAAATAAATGAAGCAATACTAGACTGCTGATTGGAGTTTGAGGCTAATTCACTCATTCTCTCTGTGTGTTTTAAGGTTCCCCATACGGGACACGTTAGTTATGTTGGTGCAGACGAAGGACCTACATGTTGCTACAGTTGACATGACTGTTGAGGGCGTAGAGGAGACCACTGTGGTCACTGCGATAGTGTTGGAAGAAGGGCTGGAGCTGGCTGGAAAGACCACCGTCTGTTTCTGGGAGGGTGTAGTCAGAATGGAGGTGGAGACCAGCTTGGATAGAGCGGCATTATTGTGAGCGTGAGACTTGGACAGGATGTTGGGCACAAAGTTGGAGCTGGGAGAAGTCGTCACGATGATCACCTGAATGAAGACGAGATATTTGTAACGCTGAAATATTGTGAGGAGGGATGTGTTGAGGAAGCATACGTGAAGAAGCATGTCTGACCTTCTGCGTGGTGGTGCTGGTAGTCTGGATGGTAGGCTTGGTGAAGGTGATCTTCACGGGGGACAAGTGGGGTGGCAGCGAGTTGGCGATGCTCTGCATGATGTTGCTCATCTTGGGGCTGCCGCTCACTGGCACTGTGATGTTCTTGGATACCGGCGGGGTAACCTTGGCAACCTCCTTAAGCATCACCGGCGACGAGCTGGACGAGTTGGTCCGCCGTCGCTTACGAGGCTTCTCGTCCTCGTCAGAACAACTCACACCTGTGAGGGAAATGGAGGACAGAAGTTGAGGATAATTTTCTTGATTAAATGTTTGGTCTATAAAACATAAGAAAATGGTGAGTAGGTATAGCTACAGCTGGAGCTGCTACGTGTGAAGGTGAACTCATTGTGGAATGTTATGTCACAGGCATCTTCGTCGCTAGATAATGCCTGAATTAGCTAAGCGCTAACATTTTTAGCAGGTATAATGTTTATGTGTGTACAAAATGTCATGGCGCGCCATCCAAATAGTTTTTGAGATATTTCAGTCTGGATAAAAATGGTCCCACATCCCCGGAGCCTGGAGCTAAACAAAGCTCAAGATTATTATATCGTCCATCTGTAATGATGTCCCTTCCACAATACTTCATGTAGTGTTTCCCAAATTGCACATCAGGCAGCAGACTCATGACCAAAGTTATTTACCTGTAGAGAGTTACTTATTACCTACTGATGTTACTGAGCTGCCTCAGTTGCTGTCCACTGTTATGAATGTTGTCATCCCCACCACATTGCATCATGGGATATTTGTGTCCACTGCTTCCCCAGAAATAGTATGCAATTCACGTCCTATTGGTATCTGTTTGAGGTTGCAGACGTACTTAAGCATCTCACATACTGTTTTAGCCTATTAAATAGCATGCTAGTATGGAATGTCAGATGTAGCCTAAGATTAAAATAAAATATAATTCTCATTACGCCTCCACTGTCAATAATGTGCAGACACATTTCTCATCCCCTTCCTAAGTCAGCCTGTTAGACACTGCTCATACCAGTTGTGTATCATGCTCGCTCACATTGGCAGCAGATGCCTGTGGAATTGTCAAATTCAATCCAACAGATCCTTAGAAATGCTGTGTTTAGGAAATGTTGATCCCAGCCAGTATAAAGTCTGCACTGTGGGGAGAATTTCTGAATCATCTGTTCTGTGGCACGCTTGAGCCATCAAACACTGAAAGCTATGAGTTTCCATGGAGGCATTAGGTTTGTTCTTGACACAGGAATGGGATTAGTAATCAGTAAACAAGCCTTGTAGTGCCCTTTTAGGCCGATCAGTGTTAAAATGCCTGATCAGAGCAGAAATTTAGATTGATCTGATGATGGCTGACACTCACTTTTCACATAGACCGTGCTCCCGCTGGGCAGCACCACCACATTGGATGAAGGGCTGGGAGGTCTTGGTGATTTCACAGTCGCTCCTATGGTGCCGCTGGTTGCTGTAGCGCTGGTGGAGGTGCAGGTGGTGCTTGTGTAGGAGTAGCATACAACCACTGCAGGGAGGAAATTAAATATGTCATTCAACATCTTATCTGATTTGAAACACCCTCAGTTGAATGCAAAGTGATGCTGGCCCACCTTCTTTGTTTCCCGTTTCAGCTGGCAACAGCAGGGATGCATTCTGATTGGCTGTGGCACTGGCCACAGCATTAGCAGTCACAGTAAAGGCTGTCTGAGGGACCAGCCTCGGCATCAAGGGAACAAGCCGGCGTCCTTCAATGGACCATTCAGACGAGCTGTTAGGACCTGACATGCTGGGAAAAAAAGTTGTGCACTGTTCAGTACTCAGACGTTTGTTTTTAAAACAACAGTTCCCAGTTTCCATAAGTTGCTCATTGTTGCAGAAATCAACATGCTGGGAAGTGAATACATAAATTGACAAATTAATCTGATTCTTTGCTATGTCACTTGACATACTGTAAGATACTGCACATGATGAATGACATTTTTACATGGTCGATTATACACTTACTGATATGCAATGGTGGTGAGGCGTTCATCATTGACAGCCCTGCGGACTTCTGCACGATGGCGCTCTGTTGAGATACTGGGAGGATGGGGGGGGATGTAGGTGAACGAAAAGGGACAGCAGATTTTAAATAAAGCAAAGTGTGTGTGCAAAAACTGGACAAATTGCTTCTCTGAATCATCAAGTTTTAGAGTATGTAGGAAACAATTACCCAAGAATTTTAGTGAGTTCTCCCAGCAGATCCTTCTTGTCCTTTGTCAGGTCTCCTTGGGCTCGCAGGGCACTGATAACCCCAGCGTAAGCCTCCAGCTCTGATAAACAATGAAAAGGATGTGAGTTCAATCTGAAAAACTCAAGAATGAATTTCTTGTCCTGATTAAGATTACGGTCACAACTTAGTTGCATAAACAAAGTGTATAAAATGCTGCTTGATGGTTGTCCAATATTTAATTTGTGTTGCATGAACTTACCCAGTTTGCGGAGAATTCTTTTGCACTCATCCCTGCCCAGGTCAAGGATGGTGGGCCATACCACAGGCATGGTACCAGTCAGCACTGGTTTCTCCAGCTGAATCATGGGCTAAGTGGTGAGTGAACAACATAATGAAAGATTAGACAACTTTTTAGCATAAACAATATCATATAACCAAAAATGAGAAACACTATTGTGGGATTACAACACTGTTCATCTTTCAAACACTGGTAATCTGTTACTGATGAACACACAGCTGAATGATTCAGTTACATTATGTGACTTTATACTCTCCAAATGACAGTTGCTGAAAACTCCATCTCATTCTCTGTTAGGTTATTTGTTTTTAAAAGCAGTTGAATAAACTTAAAGTTCTATCAGCTCTTAAAAAATAAGAAATAGTGAATATAAAGTGTATGTTCACATTGGTATTATATTGTTTTGGACAAAAAATAAGTTTAAAAATGAGAGAAATTAGAAATAGGAGCTCATTAAGATACACTGAAGGCATCAACAGAGTCTTCTAGGAAAGTTTACAAATCTACAATCGGCAACTGGGATGTAGTTAAAAAATAAGATAAGATATTCTGTACTGTCATAATGTCAGCAAATCCCTAAAAACGTGTTTGTCTGTTAAATGATCACAAATCTAAAACATTAGGTCCAATCTTAAAAAACGCTCAGTAATTTCCTAAAAAGGCTGCCCACTGTATTTTTTAGCAAATGTCACTCAAATAGGATTTAATACCACAATTGTTGGAGACTATTTTGTAAAGCTGATTAATATACTGAACAAAAATTCAAGCGTTACACTTTTGTTTTTGCCCCTATTTTTCACAGGTTTAAGTTAAGACTTTTTATGCACTTAATATTTCTCTCAAAGTTTGGTTGCAAATTTGTTAAAATCCAAGTTAGTGAGCACTTCTCCTTTTCCAAGATAATCCATCCACCTGACAGGTGTGGTATATCAAGATACTGATTAAACAGCATCATTACTACAGGTGTGCCAGGCCACTCTAAAATGTGCTGTTTGATCACACAACACAGCACCACTGATGTCCCAAGTTTTGAGGGAGTGTCTCATTGACATGCTGACTGCAGGAATGTCCACCAGAGCTGTTGCCCATGAACTGGATGTTCATTTCACTACCATAAGACATCTCCAATGTCATTTACGTGAATTTGGCAGTACATTCAACCAGCCTCACAACTGTGGACCACATATAACCACACCAGTTCAGGATCTTCAAATCCAGCGTCTTCACCTGCAAGATTGCCCGGGACCAGCTATCCAAACAGCTGATGCAAGAATTGGGTTGCACAACTGAAGAATTTGGCTCGAAACCATCTCAGGGAAGCTCATCTGCATACCTGTCATTCTCAGCAGCTTGTCATAACTGACTTGTGCTATTGTGAGGCCGGTTGGATGTACTGCCAAATTCACACAGATCACATTGAAGACATCTTAGAGTAGTGAAATGAACATTCTGTTCACGGGCAACAACTCTGGTGGATATACCTGCAGTCAGCATACCTGTGAAATAACAATGTTGTGTGCTAATTTGGATTTTAACAAATTTGCAACCAAACTTGAGAGAAATATTAAGTGCATAAAAAAGTCTTGGATCTTTAACTTAAACCTGTGAAAATGTGAGCAAAAACAAGTGTTGCATTTAAACTTTTGTTCAGTGTATGTGAGTGTATATACATATATACACATATATATATATGTCGTGCACTAACGAGTATTTCTGAAAGCAGGGATGTGCATGTAGGCTTGACTTAGAATAAAACTTACAGACGTTGGCTACTCAGACACTACGTTAGTCAGGATCGAGTCAGTGCAGGTACTGGACTTTACATGAAATTTGATATAGGGATGCACAATTATTGGCTTTAAAATGAACTATTAGAATTGGCCAACATGCTTTTTCTTATTTTGCATGATAAATTAATATCACATACACTGAAAAGCATTGTATTTCATGTCTCCATCTGCTGGTGGGCCATTACAATAAGAGTGTGCATGCATAATATGATGTTAATTCCACCACAGAAGAGACTTGATGATCACTAAAATGAGATGGGGGGAAAAAGTGGATATAACGATATTGATATCTATTGGTAATCAGCCAAATGAGATGTTATATATCAGATTGGATATCTGCAAAAAACCCAATATCATGCATCCCTAATCAGAAAGCATGAAGAACAATACAGAGGAAATGATGCCAAACTCCATTTACAATTCCCGCAGTCTTATTACAGCGTGTTAAATGGCACTAATTAATCAGGAAGCTAGGACAGGAGCCTGCTGGCCATGTCTGTTACAGAATACAAGTCAAAAGGGTCACATCTGTTTCAATAAAGATCTAACTTTGTGTTTACACTGACCAGTACCGCCCACCACTGGGCATCTCAGTAACTCCGGAACAAAGTGGGCGTACAAGGCCAACCACACACAAAAATGGAGACTGTGTCCAATTCAAATGCTCCTTGAAGAACAAATTGTATGCAGAAAGCAACAGAAGGATGTAATTATTACCAATATTGCGTTTTTTAGCTACCAGGTTCCGATATTTAACTACATGCAAAGAAACATTTAGCTGCTCTATTTTCTGAGGCAGATTCTGTCAACACCACGGTAAACGGGGCGCGTACCGAGTCTGCGCTTTCATCGAGTTGTCCCATGCACATATACAAGATAACGTTAAAATACATTCGCAAATATGTCCAGAATACGGCGTTAGATCTTAGCAAGCCAGTGGCATTACATTTTTGGTTAATCGCGTACTGAAAACCTTCGCAATGGATGTTAGCTTAGCTGTACGCTAGCTGCTCCTATGAGCCAAATCAATGTCTTACCATCCGTTAGCAGGGCAACTTCAAGGCCTTGGTTCTTCCGAGATCCCAGCAAACATGGCTGACCATAAGACTTTTAGCTAAACTACCACATCGTGCAGTTATTCTCCAATAAACCGCGGCAAAGAAAACTAAAGTTAAACTGCTGAAATGGCTCGATCTACCCGAAGATGTCCTGGTGTTTACGTTGTCTGCTAGCTAGCTGCGGCTGGCCTGTGGATGGATGGATGGGTTTCTTCTTCGTGTGATGTATTAGGATACTGCCTCTTCTTCTCGGCAGGCGCAGTCCTGCCACCTACAGATAGATAGGTGGAATAGCAGCCAAACCACAATCACGAAACAAACAAATAGCAAAATATGTGATAAATATATAATAACTAAAGTCTTCATTAGAATCAGAATAAGTTTCTCATAATTATTAAGCAGTGTAAATGCGTAACAACATGTGAAACAACTCAGACATCTGAAACAAGACAAGGGATCCAACCAAGACACTGCATTTTTATACAAGCCATAAAGTAAGAAACAGCTTGTTTAATCTGTAACAATGCATCAAATTTAACTTGAATTTATTTATTTATTTATTCATTTTACAAAAAATAAAATCTTGATATAGTTTTCAGATTAATGTAGTGGAGTAAAAAACAAAAACAATATTGCATTCTGAAATGGAGTACAGAAATTATGAAGTAGCATAAAATGCACGTCAAGTACCTCAAAATTGTACTTAAGTACAGTACTTGAGTAAATGTACTTTCCATCACTGGTTGTGTAGTAATTAAGGACTGCAGGTAACAGGTGAAAAAGAGAGTAGTTAGATGTGGACATGGTGCAGTGAGGTGGAAACGGTCATTTATAATATCTGCATGAGCCATTCATTGCATTGAATACAGTACTGTATCTGTAAATATATGTATATGTATTGTAGGGTTGCAACGGTATGGAATTCATTTCAAAGTATGATAACTGTCTCAAAAGATATTGTGGTGTCACAGTATCATGGTATTATAGAATTTATATTATTATTAGTCAGAATGATCTTTAAAGGAATGAAAACAGAAGGATTATTTTTGGTTGAACATACATTTTATTACCATAATTTAAACTTGAAACCATTTTGTTAATGGAAGTATGAGGGCAAAGTCTCCCCTTAGAAAATAACTAAAGTAAAGGGGAGATTCAGGGTCCAGCTGCATCTTTTTTTCCAATAACGTAGAAAAGCGAACGTTCAAGGTACAATTACTGTCAGCTTTTACATCACGGTATACCTTGAAACCGGTGTACTGCTGCAACCCATACGTACTGCACGTATGTGTATATATTTTGATTAGGTGAAGGTAATCTGTTGCTTTATGGGGCTAAAACAACGACAGGATTCAAGGATTCAAAGGATTCAAGAGTTGCATGAAGAAAAACATGAGAAGATCGTCATTGGAAAACTATCAGAATGCAAAAAATATTCAGATAAAATCATTGTAATGCTTGTGTTTTATTTTGCAGTGAAGCGTTTTTCAGTACTAATGTTTTCTTTATACACTGTCACTGTTCTAGTCCATATTTTGTATGTAGTCTCTGTCCAGAGCTGTGGTGGAAGTATTCAGATCCTTTATGTACAGAAAGTATCATTAGTTTCAAAATACATGCATTCAGAAATTTACTGAAGTAAAATTGCAAAGGTATTAGCACCAAAATACACTTAAAATACCAGAAGCCAAAGTACTCACGTGGAATGTCCCATTTTTATAATAATAATATATAAGATTAAAATTATTGATGCATTAATTTGTAAATCACTTTAATGTTGCGGCTGGTAAAGATGGGGCTTATTTTGTTTACTTTATAAGCTACTGGGTGTTTTATCCCATAAAAATACTTTGTTAGTAATCCGAATCTGCAAAGTAACTAAAGATGACGAATAAATGCACTGGAGTACGAAGTGCAGCCTTTGCCTCTGAAATATAGTGGGGTGGAAGTATGAACTATGAATGGAAACACTTAAGTAGAGTACAAGTACCTTACATTTGTAACTGAGTAAATGTATGCTGCTTATTTACTTTCTATCAGGGTTTAATTGTGAGTTAAAGTCAAATAAAACATCATCATGACTTCTAAATCGGACAGTTTAGCGAAGTACGAGGAGCTCCTGAACGCAACAGGATGGAAGGTGGGTTTTTCTCCTCTTTTTGACTCTTTTGGGGAGGGGGGACAAAGCATTTCCTTTTTTTCCATTTGCATCACATTGTGGAGCAAAAACACTCCCGTCAGTCGTCCACATCTAGAGAGGATTAAAGTGAGCAGACCTGGAGGAGGATGCTACACAAACTCAGCGTCGGTGGACTCTGGACCTTCATTTTGGATTTAACAGCCAAAGTTTGACGTAATTCTCCCCCGGATAATCAGGAATAGGCTGGGGTGTCATCACCATGGAAATATTTCCCAAGGAAAAATAAAGATATGCTCAACTTGGACTTGGAGGTGAACTGAGAAAGTTGGGGAAACATTGAAAGCAAGTTGTGAGCAGGAGTTGACGGTTTTCCAGATGTCTGTGCTGATGCAGACAGCGGCTGTCTAATGAAACACATTCACACCCCAAAGAAAAAAAAGTAACACATTTCTTTATTTCTTGCAACTCTGTGGATTTTGGGGAACAACTACATGACTTTAACTTTATCCTTCGCTCTCCCCTGGGATTGTCCAGCCAGCACTCCCATCAGAATAACGGGGTCTAAACTCTGAATGCTGGAAATAACAAGTCGTCGACGTTTCTGGATATGGACGGACACCGAGGAGACGAAATAAAGGAGCCGTTTTATTAAATTAAGACAGACGCTATCATGAAAATGTGATTTGGGTGAAGTCGTCGGAAACTCATAAGGGAAGTCCCAATGAGTGGCACACAGTCAACTCTCACTGACAGGTAGGCTAAATGCCCTTTTTCCTCAGACTTCCTTATTTTTGGTCTTTGCTCTTTGAATACAGCACATTTGCTCTCAATTTATCAAGTTCATACGGGTTTCAGAATCGGTTTGACAATGGAAAGACAACTAACCGCATCACGCCGAACTTTATTGAAAAAATGGCCAATTGTAAGATTATCGCACTTGTTTGACAACACATATAACCAGAATAATATAGCATACAATATTATCATTAGGTTCGGTGTTCTGGTATATTCGGCAGTAAAATGATCAACCAAAAAATCCCTAGCTGTCTAAAAAGTGTTAGTTTTTTCAATTTAGCTTGCCCTTTTCATGTCGCATTGTGGTGGCAGACCACGGCCTCTGGGATTTTTGGGGGATATTATTTTAAAGTTAAGTTGGTGCATGTTCTGCTGGATGTAAGCCGAACTCAATACAAGACTTTAACGATTTCTGAGAGTGCTTGTATTATCTTCTAACTTCTATGTTTTTCTGGAAAACATAGGTAAAGTGTAAATTTACAGATTTTTCGACGGAGTTCGTGAACAGGGTTTCTGCTATTCACACCAAAAATGAACAGAAAGGGGCTCGGTTTTTTTTTTCTCTTTCCCCCCTTGGTGACAAGCTGCCTTCCCAGCCAGCAGGGGGCATTTTACTGGAGTGATTCATTGTTTACTTGTGGCCCCTAAAAGACCAACCTTTTATTAGAGGTTCCTGCACATTTTTCTGTTCATATCTCCAGGACAAGTGCACAGCCCAAGTCTGAGACAATTTCCTTGATGTCTGGCTTGAATAAAGGTGGATTGAAACATCTCTGTGTAAACATGTACTTGAGTATTTATATAATGAAACCGTTGCACAGAGGGTCCCATGGGAGTTCAGCAGATACCTCCATATGTTTCACAGTCACATGATGTTGTCTGTGATTGTCAACAGGGTTAATCGAGTCTCATTGACTCTTTGCAACTGTCTACAGCATTGTACACAAAGTTAAAAGTCATATGAAGCTGTGCATGTCAATACATATTGACTATAGACTGTTTCAAACCGGACAACATAAACATTCTAAATGGGTCCCTTTGTATTTCCTCTTTGAGTGTATGTTAATGCAGAAGCTGACAGGAAGTAAACAGGGACCAAAGTTGTTGCCCTAGCAACAGAATAGCAATGAAATGGTCCATATGGTCACAGAAAACACAGGTTGTTATAAGAAAACATTTATTTTGCACCATTTATCACCTGGTTCTTGTTTATGACTTAAGTGCCTGATAAAGTCTTGCAGCTCCAGAGTTTATTGGTACCAACCTGAAGCATTTCTGAAAGAATTGTACAAGGTGAGTTGTTTAAAAAATGTTAATGGTTGACTTTAAGCTTTTCAGATTCCACCCCACATAAGTCACTTGTGTATTTTTACACTCAGTAATCAGGAGTTTCCTCTGAGGAAATGCCAAAACAAAGGCACACATGACTGCCTCGGAAAGTCAAACAAAGTCATTTGATTTCTTGACCTTCAGCCTGCAGAGAGGACCGAGCCGCTGCTCTGCTTTTTCAACAAGACTGGGCCTCTTTTTGTGTAGTTTTGATTCTCTGTCATGTTTCCATCACAAATTCCACATAAAGACCATATACAGTTAAAACAGACTGTGGAAGTGGAAAGCGTGACACACACTGTAGAATGGACTTAAAGGGAAAATCTACCCTGAAATGGATTTCACAGATATCTGTGCAGCTCAGGTTAGATTTGCTAGATTTATTATGACATGGCATGTGAATGTTACATTTATTTATTTTCCAACTGAGAAAAAAAAATAAGTATGCAGTCATAGGGGTGCCATGAAGAAAAAGAAATCTGCAAAAGAATAAAACAAAAACTGCAAATATGAAGAGAAATAGATAAAAGAATAAAGAAGTAAATAAAGAATGTGGAAATATAAAAATAATTAAATGATAAACAGGGACAATAAAAGGAAAAACCAAAGACAATAAGGAGAAAAAAAAGGAAAAAATAAAGAAATTACATTATATAAAAATAAATAAATAAAAATATGCATAAAAATAAAGTTATATGCAAACAAATCAATAAACATATTTTTAAACACATTATAAATAAATATGTACAGAAATAGATAAAAAATTAACGTAAAAATAAATGAAAACACTTGTAATTATTCTTATATATTTAGTTATTTTTTTATTATTTATTTATTTATTCTTTTATTTATTTCTCTTCATATTTCCACATGTATTTATTTATTTTTATTATTTTATGGATTTTTAAAAAAATTATTATGGCTCTTCTACGACTCCATAAAATAAGCCTGTAACAAAAATGCATTATCATAAGAAGTGGAATTTATTTTCGGAGTGGGGAATATTTTTGAAATCATTATCCCACAGTTAGCACTCTCGCCTCACAGCAAGAGGGTTGCCGGTTCGATCCCGGGCGTGGGAGCCCTTCTGTGCGGAGTTTGCATGTTCTCCCCGTGTCAGCGTGGGTTCTCTCCGGGCACTCCGGCTTCCTCCCACAGTCCAAAGACATGCAGATTTGGGGACTAGGTTAATTGGAGACTCTAAATTGTCCGTAGGTGTGAATGTGAGCGTGAATGGTTGTTTGTCTCTATGTGTCAGCCCTGCGATAGTCTGGCGACCTATCCAGGGTGTACCCTGCCTCTCGCCCGATGTAGCTGGGATAGGCTCCAGCCCCCCCCCCCGACCCTCAAGAGGATGAAGCGGTTAGAAGATGAATGAATGAATTATCCCACAGTAATAAGGATGAACAAGGATACTTCATTTTGGCTTGATTGTTTTCAACATGGCGGCTTGGTCACAAACATTCTCATTTTACAGCTAAACAGTACACTAAAATATGTTTCTGAAAACATTTCAGGTGAGATATAAGCAATAAAATAACAGATTCATGATTCATAATTGAGTTTTTAACAAGCAGTGACTGACATGATTGACAGCTGCGTTACAGACTCCTCAGCTCAGTTGTTGGTGCTCTGTGGCCGACTCCAGAAAATGCCACTAGAGGCTGTAGGAAGAGGAGGTGGGACATGACCCTTTTTACTGATTATTTGTCTCATGTTCAACCCCAAATCCAGAAAAGTTGTGACGCTGTGTAAAATGTAAATATCCATATCCTTTGACCCCTCTGGTGTCACTGCATTAAAACAAACGTGATTGTATAAAGGACAGTAGGGGCCTCCCTAGTGTATTGGATAGAGCAATCGTCTTCCACGCGGAAGGTCCAGGGTTCGAATTCTGCTGGGGTCAATGTCAGCAAAGGGGTCGCAAGAGGTTCCCACCGCTGAATCAAATGGGATCAGATTCCTTAAGGAGGCTTCAGGATAAGAAGTAACTCTGGAATATGAGCTAAGTCTTCCCACTGTAGCCGAGAGGTTCCAGACGTAAAACAAGTGGACATTGTATAAAGGACATTACTACATGGATTTGAAAACACTTTGGAAAACCACTGCCAGTAAACACAGTTCATCGCTGCATCTACGAATTCAAGTTAAGACGGTTTTTGGAAATCATGGATGTCGTGTCCTCTGGATTAAAGAGGAAAAGAACCATCCAGATCATTACCAGCACAAAGTTCAAAGCCAGCATCTATCCCATGGCATCGTGGGTAACTCTCACATCTATGAAGGCACCATGAATGTTGAAAGGCACATAGAGCTTCTGGAGGAACATATGCTGCCATCCAGACAACGTTTTTTTCAGGGACATCACTGCTTATTCCAGCAAGACAATGAGACACATTGTGCTCGTGTTCCAACAGTGTGGCTTCGTAGTAAAAGAGTGCAGGTACTAGACTGACCTGCCTGCAGTCCAAACCTGTCTCCTACTGAACATGTTGCGCATTATAAAGCACAAAATATGACAATGGAGACCTTGGACTGTTTAGACAATGAAGTCGTATATCAAACAAGAATGGGAAAAAATTTCACTTTAAAAACTTCAACAGTGGGTGTCCTCAGTTCCCAAATGTTTACTGAGTGTTTTTAAAAAGAAAAGGTGACATCACACGGTGGTAAATGCTCCTGTCTGAACTTTATTGGAACGTGTTGCAGGCATCAAATTCAGAATGAGTGTATATATTTACAGAAAACCAATACCTATCAGTATAAACATCAAATATCTTGTCTAAATATGGGTCAAACAAGTTTTTCAAATCACTGCATTCTGTTTTTATTTACATTTTACACATCAACTTTTGTAGCATTCGGATTGTATGTCTTTCAGAATACAGTCACAGTTTCAGCAAATATCACAGGAAGTTATTTTGATTAAAGTTACCAACTGTATCTTTAAGTAAAAGTGCTAAAGCATTAACAGCAAAATGTATTTGAAGTACTACAGTATTCGAATTGGTGGGCACAGTTATGCCTTTCAACAGTTATTGTGTTATATATATCATAATATTTAATAAATTGAGTACCTACATCCAAAAATACTATATTTCCCTCTGAGATGTAGTGGAGTAGATGCATTCAGTAGCATAAAACGGAAATACTCAAGTAAAGTATAAGTACCTCCAAATGGTACTTGAGTGCAGTACTTAATAGTTACTTCACACCACTGCTGAAGCCTGTACTACAAAAAAAGGTTCAGTTGCCCGGCAACATTTGTGCCAACTCCAGCAGTGGTTAGGTCACTTCTTGGATGTTGTTCAAGGGTTTCTCAGTGAGAAGAATTCAGTTTGAGCAGCCTGCTAGGGTCCTCCTTACATTTGTGGTATTTTACTGTCTGGATGTGACAACCCCCAGCATGGCACATGTTCTCCTGTCTGCCTAGCCTCGAGGGATGGACTGAAACCACCCTCTTTTCTGTAGATCACTGCAGAGGGATTGTTTGGCTCCAAAAACTTTTACTAGTGGAAGTAACTTCAGGCTCACAGTTCCCTGGAGGCTGGGTAGAAGCAGTCGGCTTTTAGGCCTTTTAAGGGAAACTTACTTTATTACAACTTGGGTTTCGTTTTAGCAGCTCTGACCATTGCTTTTATCAGTTCTGTCAACATTGTCCTTACCAAAGTAATTGTGGAAATCAGGAACACGGCTAAAAATAGGTACAACAAACAGAATCAGTGAGACAATCAGACCGGCCAACAGGTTTATCAAAACAAAAGCAAGCAGTAGAATTATCAAACAATCTCTGTGTTATCCATCAGAGTTTATAGACACATTTTTGTAACATGCAGAAACATACAATCTCACAACCGTGCTGCCTCGCCTGGCGATTAATCTCCTCTGTGCGGGTGCGAAAGGAGGCCGGATTTCAATTTCTCTCCCAAACTCTTTTTTTGATTCATCTTCACACAACCACTTCTGTGACATTTCGTGTGAACAACTGAGAGCAGCTCCATGAATGCTTTCATGGAGAGACTTATGAAAGTGTGCTCTGTCCCCATTTGGACATGTTGTTGTGCCTATTTTTGTGATATTCTGCCCCAGACGCATGTGGTGCCTCTCTCCTTATTGCACATGCATTCAAGGGAGAATTGTGCAAATAATAAACATATAAACCGAGTTTGATTATGTATTCAATAAGATAAGATAGAACATTATTTATTCCAAAGGAGATTGCTGTGCAGCAGTTGCAATACAAACCACTGGGATTTCAAAGGTCGTGCACTTTGCGACAGTCAGTTTCGAATGGAAAATTCTCTGCTTTGAAAACCAGCTGATGAGAAGGAGCCAGAGAGAAAGTCAAGGAGATGCAGGCCTTTAAAACTAAAAACAGATTTTTATCAAACACATCTGATCACACATCACATCTTACTTTTTGTTTCCCATGAATGTGTTTAATGCTTCCTACTGCATTATTGCTGCAAATAGGAGCCTGATCTTGGTAAAGAATATACTGAGGATGACTGGCAAGAAGCAGTAGCCTCTGCCCAAACCACTTTCTTCTGTAATTGATGAGAGAAACTCGATACAAAATATTGCACAGATGCCACATTCACAATGTGTGAGAATGCAACATCTCAAAATTCTGAAGTAGTATTGCACAGGAATTGAGCAAGATTTTCCCACTAAAAATAACCAAAGATCCAGGCCTCTTCGGTCTGAACTTGCCCTCTGAAACACTGTCCCTGGGTAAATCTGACTTCAAACTTTGTGACAAGCTCCTACTCGTGGCTAGGAGGGATATTTTAAAGCAGTGGATAAGTGACAAACCTCCCTCAGTCACACAGTGGAAAGACTAACTGCTTGATTGAAGGGGGATGATGGTCTGTTTAAAGGCCCTGATCACACAGTGATATGTTGCAGTGTTTTGCAGGTTGCAAAATGCAAGGCGCGCTGTGCTGCCTTTTTTGAATTTAATTTAATACCACTCATGGTAAAAAAGGCTTGCTGCGCCTTTTTATTGTTGCCACGCAACCACGGACTCACCTCCCTATTCTAACCTTCCCGTGTAATCAATGTACTGTTTATTTATTCATTTTTAGTTATTTCACAGTAATTAGTATCTAGTTCATTAAATGTAGAGGCAGAGGGTACTTATTGTAGCTCTGGTTTTGAGTGAGAGGCTGTCAGTAAATACTTTGCTGGGCACAGGGAAACAGAGATTTGTGTGGGTACATGAGACCCCAAACTACTACTACTCTCAAATCAACAATGGGAAAAAAGATGACGAAAGAAGAGATGAGGTGGGGTGTTTTTCTGCTTTGACTTGATGTTTTTTCAACTCAAGAAGTTCAAAGCTCTCTGGCAAAAACGGCAGGCACCTAGAGCGCAGAAACATGAGGCGTGTTGCAAAGCAAAAACCATGGGCAAAAAGCTTCATTCTCATTGAATACAGTAACAAAAAGGCGCCTCTCATGGCTAAAACGCTTTCTGTGTGATCAGGGCCCAACCGACTTCAGAGAACTACGGCAATGTAGGCCCCCTGTTGCATTGCCTAATGTTGCTGTGCGTCAGCCAGAAAGTTGCACATGAACACACTGCAAGGACTACAGCCAACCTGCATGTATGTTCTGCGCCTGTCTAAGAGGAAATAACTCTGACACACCAAGCTGATGGTCAGCTGTTGGTCAATGTTGGGTCATCAGTGAGCATCTGTTGCCCTAGTCAATGCAGCGTGTCCCGCACCGTTGCCCCTTGTTGGCACCTGTTTTTAGCTGATTAAGCATGTTAAATTGGCGTTGTTGTTTACTGTCCTCACTTCCGTTTCTTGTCTCATGCACTGAGCTGAACTGCCAATCAGAGTGATTTCATTCACGGATGGGCTTTGCTGTTGCCAACAATGACTTAACATGCTGATTTAGCCAAAAGCGGGTGCCAACGAGGGGCAATGGTGTTGGACACACCACACTGACTGGGCGACAGATGCTCACCGACAGAACTCTGTAAGGTGGGGGAGATATGGAGTAGACTAGAATCATCTCTCTAGCTCCTAGGTGAATAACTTGCTCATTTGTTTGGGGGTGGAGGGGGTCAGTTGTAACGACAAAAATAATTAAAAATCTATGTTAAAAAGAAAAGAAAGAGACTGCTGTGAGATCAGGCAATTAGGCCACAGCGATGTCAGTCTGAAAATGAATAGCAAAATGAAAGCAAGAGGACTGTTTTTCTAATGACGCAAATTTGGTGAAATGAGCACCTGATGACCTCAGAGAAATTCCACTGCTTACTGGCCTCTCCTTGCCTTTCTGAGTGTGTGTCGAGGTCGGGTCCAGGGTCACTTCAGGAGCTGACTGTGTAATGAGCTGCTGTCGTAGTAAATCAGGTGCTCACACGTAGACGCAAATACATGTGAATCTGGCCCACAGAGCTCTTACAGAGAAATCAGGGAGGAAGTGCTGCCAGGAAGAGGCTCTGTAAGTGAGGCCATTCAGAACAGGTGCCAGTAATTTATTCTTTGGACGTGGTCAAATGACACGTATGATTTGTTTGAAGGACACCTTAGAGATACACATGTTCAAACCATCAAGCAATTTAAATAATGACTGCTCTCCCTCCCCTTGTTGGGACAAGACAGGGGGTTCTTTCTGTCCTCTTCAGATCAAATATGACTAAACCTGCCTATTTGTTTTGATATTTTACCACAGAGTTCAGCCATGTTTAACGGTGATGCAAAGATCGAGGGTGTATGATTGAGCTGAATGCCAACAGGCTGTGGACCAGCTCTTTTGCTCTTTGTCACACAGATTTGCTGATCTGTGTGTTTTCCCGCCCGCCAACCTCCCACCTTCCCTCCTCTCCCTCCCCTCCACCCTCTCCACCCTCTCCACCCTACCCGGAGCTCTGACGGGAAGTGGTGACATCACTGTTAAACAATGTCTGTCAGGCCCACCAGACCACTGGTCCTTCCTGACTGACACTGCCACTACCAACCACACAGAGCTCACTGTCATGCTTCTGCATTTACAGTATGATAAAACACTCACAGCCTCTATAATTTACTGAAAGATTAATACAGCGACTTCATTTACAAAGTATATTCACAAGTTTGAGGTTGCAACCTGATTATGTCTTTTATTTTTCCTCTTCACTGCCGCCCAAATGGAGTTAAAGTGCACTCTCATGAAAAAGATAAAATTGTCCCATCAAAATTACGGTGGTTAAATTACCAGTGGTATAATTAAAAACAAATGATTATTGTTTGTCAATGCAGCACAGTAAGCAAATGACACGTGTGACATCTCAGCATCCAACATAATGTAAACATGCTAATTTTCCACTTTCAGATGGATTATTTGGGTTAAAATGAAACTTTTGATATCCAATTATCCAAAAAAATATATAGAATTTATATTTGAATTGATGAGTACAATCCTGCACACTTTCTGACAGTACTCTATTTCGTTTGCATGCTTTTTCCAGGTTCAGTGTCTAAATATGAAGTTCATGCTGTTCTCATGCACTGTTCATACGAAGTAATGCACCAGAATTTGTTTATAACGTAATCTTGAAGGCTGCAATCATGTGACAAATGTGCTAACAGGAGTAAAGAAGGAGGTAGTATGAAGTAGTATCCTAAAGTAGGACTTTTCCCCAGGAGTCCGGTGTTTGTGTCTCATATGAAACCAAGTGAACTTTGAGTTATTTTAAGGTACATCACCAGCATGTTTCCTTTCCTAAACCTAATCTGCGTAACTTTATTTGCCTAAATCTTACCTGTGTAACTTAGCATTATGTACATAACTTCATTCATTCATTCATTATTTTACATAACAGGTTATCCTGTTAGGGGTCACCCGGGGCTGGAGCCCATCCCAGCTGACATTGGGCGAGAGGCAGGGTACACCCTGGACAGGTCACCAGACTATCACAGGGCTGACACATAAAGACAGACAACCATTCACACTCACATTCACACCTACGGACAATTTAGAGTCACCAATTAACCTGCATGCATTTGGACTGTGGGAGGAAGCTGGAGTACCTAGAGAAAATTAAATTTTTCAGAATCTTATCACTTCCCATTTATTTGGCCGCTGCCTGTCAAAGTGTTGACAACTATAGGTTTAGCAGCTCACTGCGATTGATAATGATCATCAACAGCATTATTAATGAACAAACATCTTAATTTAGCTTCAACAAATCCAGAGATGCAACTTCTGTCAGTCTTTAGCTACATATCCCGTGAATTTATAATCCCAAATGAGAGTTATTTATGTAACTACAGTCCTATGATTTCTAGATGACAGCTAGACATGGTGCATGATACCAGGCAGAATTAGATATAACTCTTCACACCACTTAAAGTTGATTTATGTGTTAATATGACATAATCGGGATGGCGTTGACCTGATTTGCTTCTGTACATTATGATTGATCATGTGATCATCTAAGTTGTTGTCTGGTGTCTTGTAAGCCCATCAGTTACTCGATATTAATACATTTAAGGTCAAGTAAATCTTTGACAAACAAACAGTAAGAGCAGCAGTATGGGGCTTATCAAATAACATAATGATAATGTATGAGAAGGAAAGCGTTACCATAGCAACTGTAGATATGTTGAGATTGATGCCTATCCTTGAAATAGGTTTAAAACACAATTCAAGTGTCTGATCTTCCTAACCATTGAATAAGGAACTTAAATGTGTCCATGTGCAAAAAATGTGTCTGTGGCTTTGTTCAAGATTGATTTAGACTTTTGTATATTCATCACTAAAGACAAACAAAGCCTTATCATGACAGATGTCCAAAGAGCAGGCGGGTCAAAGAACATATGTTGTGCAGTAAGAAGTCTGTAATAATTCCAGTTATTTACTGAGGAAAGTAAGTAAAGTAAGTATTCTGGTAGTCAGCCCACAAAACAGGGAGATATAGCCTTCAAGATTTAAATAGTGATGTCAAGTTAGCAACATAATCATGATTTATGAGCCTGAGGAGCTGATCAACACATCATCCAGTGTGGGAAAATATTAGAAATGACAGCACTATTTATGTTATAAACTGTTCTGTATCTCAGTGGTATAATCTTTATCAATCACCCTGTGCACTGGTTTAAGTCATCTTATATGAACTCTATATTGTGCAAACAGTTTTGAATATTTTACAGCTTACATTATTAAGCCTCTTGATTAGATCATTTCTGGGAGTTCACAAGCTTATATTAAATTTGGATGTTTGTGGTGATGCAGTGATGGGAGCCAAGTGATGTCAGATGCAAATGCACAATGATTCATTAATGAAACAGACATGAGAATATTCACTCTGGAAAGCTCAAATGATTAACCAGTGAAGTTATTGTTTACTTAAAGGATACGACTGGTGAATTGATCTTACTAACAAGTTTTTGTCTGTGTAGCCAGAGTCACAGAGCTCTTGTTGTCCAGAACTGTTAAAGGAGCTTTTCACTGCTGAAAGGATGGTCCTCTCACAAACTGGGCTGTCTGTGCAGCAGAAAGACAAAAATACTTTTGAAATTGGTGCTTCATGACCAGAAAAAAACAGAGAAAAAGGACTCTGGCATTTGCTTTCACTCAAGAAGAAGAAAACAAGTACAACTACCAGAATGTACCACACTAGACCAATAAATGCTCCCGCAATGCAGGTTGCTTGTCCGAGAAACAACATGGTGGCTGACCGGTAACAAATGAGCTCATTGAACAGATAAATAATAACTTAAAATATGTTTCGGAAGACATTTTAGATGATCAATACGCAACACAGTAACACAGTCTTGGTTCATATTTGATCAGCACTGCCTAGTATTACAGTTGGATCTGAGTTTTTTCCATCTAAGGCCGAGCAGCTAACTTCGCTGGCCGAGGTGGCTACTTTCACTTCAGCACTCATAAAAATATAAAAAATCTAATTTACTGGAACAGTCACAACACTGTTGATGAGAGTCGTTCGACAGAAATGATGGATTTTAAACAGAAATAGATGTTGTGCGACACTTTACTTTCATGTCATGCACTTGGAGAATTTTCTTTATGTCGCTGACAGTGTCATATTTTGTCGCGCAGTGTGTTTGCAAGTGTTACTATAGAAACCACGGACAAAGACGTTTTAAATCCACACTGACTCCAACCTGTATTCAGCATTGCTGTCCACAGAAGCAGCCATCTGTCGGCAGCAGCTCCTTGGGAGCTGAGAAGAAAACGACTGGCCAAACTGACTTCACCAGGCTGACTGACAGCAGACATTTTCTGAACTACAGTAGTTTTCACGTCAGTGTCACGGGAGATAAGATAAGATAGTGATCAACAGTGTTTGTATTCACTGAGTAATTTTATTTTTCAGCCCACCGAAACAAGTGAAGGGAATCTGCCACTCACAGAAGCTGATCAATCAATAAAAAATAGTTAATAAGTTAAAAACTTAAAGGGATAGTGCACCCAAAAATGAAAATTCAGCCATTATCTACTCACCCATATGCAGAGGGTGGCCCTGGTGAAGTTTTAGAATCCTCATATCCCTTGTGGAGATCAGCGGGGGGAGCTGCTAGCACACCTAATGGCAGACGGCGCCCCAGACTAACATCCAAGAACACAAAATGGAATCCACACATGAATGCGGAGCACAGAGAAGCAGTCAGAGCTACAGGCTACAGTGAGGCTAAAAACAGAGTTCATATGACGTTTTTCGAAACAACTTTTTATGTCGGGGCTGTAGCACACTTGGATCACTACGGATGAGCAGTATGGAGATACTTTGTTGATTCAATTTTGTGTTCTTGGATGTTAGTCTGGGGCGCCGTCAGCCATTAGGTGTGCTAGCCGCTCCCCTCGACGACCTCTGCAAGGGATGTTAGGACTCTAAAACTTCACCAGGGCCTCCATCGGCATATGGGTGAGTAGATAATGGCTGAATTTTCATTTTTGGGTGCACTATCCCTTTAAATACAGCAGGATTTGTGTGATTATAAACAGCTGTCTGTGCAGATTACTCTTTACTATATGCAACACAAACAGACTTGGACCATATAAAAACACAGGGGGCTCTGGTTACCATGGAGATGACTGAAACATTTCACCAAGGCATCAATTGAAAACAACGTGCTACTGTTTTATTTTTGTTGAGCGGCCAGCCATGAATCAGCATTTAATCTTGTGGCTCTTTTAGACTTTATAAATGTTATTGAACCAAATGGATCAAATCACAATAGTGAAACGAGTCATTTCACAGGGGTTGATATGGTCAAAATAATCAGCTGATTTGCAGACCTGTCTTTCCCAATAAGTTTAAGTTAAGTTTTAAGTCTATGGGAAAAAGTCTTGGACCCAATGGCATCAGGTGACGGACCTGGAAGTTGTTCTTCCATATTTGGCCACTATGTAAAATTGGCTTCAAAGCCTGGCACTTTTCCTGAGGGCTTTGCAGATTCTCATATTACAGCTAAACAGTGCAATAAGATATCTTTCTGAAAACATTTTTAGGTGGGAAATAGACAGTACAGTAACAGAAACTGGTTTGTATTTAACCAGCACTGTCTAGTTTTACAGTTTGATCTGAGTCTAGTCTGAGTTTGAGAGACAAAGGTGGCTGTCTTTCTCAGTTCACTTCTTTTTTTTAAGATATTTTTTGGGGCATTTTTAGCCTTTAATTGATAGGACAGACAAGTGTGAAAGGGGGAGAGAGAGAGAGACATGCAGCAAAGGGCCACAGGCTGGAGTCGAACCCGGGCCGCTGCGGCAACAGCCTTGTACATGGGGCGCCTGCTCTACCACTAAGCCACCGGCGCCCCTCTCAGTTCACTTCTGTACTCTTTGTGTTTGTGGTGGTGGCGGGCATTCAAAAAACAGGAAGTACATCAGAGCAACAGCCCAAAAGCCAGCACAATTTTCACTGGGAGATGAGAAGGGAGATCTGGGCGCTTGTAGGATAGAGGGAGGTTTACCATAGTTCATTGACACATACTACACACACTATTATGATATAACATATATAAAGCTGGTTCAGCAAGCATCCCTTTAAAAACATATCAGTGAGCCACACCGTTGCTCTGGCTGACAATGTTCCTGAACAAATTGGAGTTTATTTGACTCAAGCCCACATACACATAGAGAAATACTCAATAGAGTACCAAAACTGTATTAATCCGCAGCTGAAAATAGTCCCCAACAACTGCACTATTCATCCCGGTATGAGCTAATCACTTATTATGAAGGTATAAATCATGATGTATTCACTCCGTCTCCCTGCCTTCATGATAAACATTGAGATCTACTGTGTATGTGGAGTTTTAGCTTCCTCCTCAGTGGGTTTTTGTCTCCAGCCTCTGGAGCTGAGTCTTTTGCTGTTATCATCCCAGAGGAATTGTCTGGTATTTTTGGCATTTGAGGCACAAGTAGATAGCTGCATGCTTTTGGTTGCTGTGCAGAAAGAAAATAAAAAAAGTCTGGACAAATTAGCCAGCAGACACGCATCCCGGCCGGCTGACGCTAATACAATAAGTAAATTAATGATTCCCTTTTATCACGGTGCCAGTGAACTTTTCTCATGGACGTGAACACTTTTCTTTTTGTTATTGTGGATTGGTGAACTTTTGAACCTTTGGTGATTCAAACAAAAACATGCATTAGATTTTAATGACCTTTAAGGAGGCAGGACATATTGCTGCAATGTTTATAACTTGGCAAGATGACATTTAGTAGCTACCTAGCTGAAGATTTATAGCATATATTTTTAAACAAAACTAGCTTATTACATACAATGGTACAATGGTGTATACTGGCTCATAAGTGGAAAGAAAATGCAGCACAGAAATGCCCAAAACATGTTTGAGGTCATTTAGAAATTATGTTAAAAACAGCATTTACAAGTTTATTTTTTCAACTGTAAAATATCCCACACAGTACATATTTTTGCTGTGATAATCAATATTTTTTACATTTACCTTGGACCAAATAATGTATTCAGTTTCAAAAATGAACTTAATGACTCACTGGCTAAGGGGAATGGTAGATAAAAAAAATCCACCGACCAAGCATATTTTAAAATAATAAATTGCCTGTTTGTGTCACATACACATTAGTTTCAGTAAATGTAACTGACAAAATAAAGTCTTACGTTTAATACAAACTTAAAGAAGAGGCTGGAGCAAAATCTGAAGCAAAATTATTTCAATATATAGATCAATGTTTAATTAATTAAATCCTGAATGCCCCCCAAATGTTACTGTGGTATTTGCTATTAAATATACTCAAGGATCAAAAATAAAACTAAATTTAAAGGTTTTGTGAAGGGGACGTAAATCATTTCATTCAGCCTAACCCTTCTCATCATACTCCTCACTCTCTACCACAATCACTCTCTGGCGTCAAGTGATAGTTCAGCAGATCAGCTGATTTCCCATACAATTAACAGTGCTGCTAAATAAGGACCGTTCAGGATGGTCAGGTTTGCATTAGACACACTGTTTAGATATGCATAAAAAATACATCTGCTGACAGCAGAGGAGCAGCAGAGCAGTGTGCCAGTAAATGACACAAAAACGCAGTAGAAACTCTAGCATAGTTTTTTTTCTTACAAACTTGCATCCGTCAGTATGGTGGATAGCCCTCTGAAATTTACTCACCAAATGGATAAATCTACCTGCACTGGGCCCTCAGGGGGTTTAATTTCGGACCATGAACGTATGTAATGAGATGTGTTGTATATGTGCTCCTTGGCTTTGAAAGTAAGACTTAGTTATCACTGTGGGTAGTAAGCTTGCTAGTAGCCGAGCATGCTAACAATTGCAGCTTATAAATACACTGTTTAAGCTATTCCTTACATTTGTCTTGTGTTTTGAGTGGCTAATAAAAGCCACCCTGAAAACCTTGTAAATGTCCGGAATCTCTTACTAC
Organism: Epinephelus fuscoguttatus; assembly: GCF_011397635.1. Lineage (NCBI taxonomy): Eukaryota > Metazoa > Chordata > Actinopteri > Perciformes > Serranidae > Epinephelus > Epinephelus fuscoguttatus. Next base: position 15,858,422 of record NC_064763.1, read on the forward strand.
AAGCCAACATGGCCTGCTGTGCCTACAGTTATGGTAGTGAAAATATGATTTGATGCACAGGGAAGGGGTTTAGCAAACAGTCAGTTACAAAACATCTTTCTTTATAACTGTAAACTTTTAGCCATGCCCTCAGTTGTCTTGGTACAGTACTTCAAAGATATCACCTGACCAGAATCAAAGAAGTAAAACCTCTGAAGTTTCAGCAAACTGCCTCATGAATGTGCCTTTAAATATCCGACGCTGGAAGCTGAATTCCACCCGCTTATCCACCAGTATGTACTTATCTGCCACCCACTGAGCAGGATGCAATCTGTCCTTGTCTCGCCATGTCTTATCAACTGCTAATCTCCACCAACCACAGCAAGGAGGCTCCCTAAATGAGCCTTGCAACCACAGAGACAAAGACAAGGTTACCCCTGTAATACTCCACTATTCGGCATAATTTCATCCCTTTAAGTCTGTAACTGTGACATTTTCTTGTGTCAAGGAAAGAAGAACCAGTTTCATCCATTTAGTTCATTTTACACATATTCATGAGTTTGTATTTGTGTGAATCTGATATCACAGAGTTTAATTAATGTAATCTTTTCTCTGCACCATGAGCTTAGCCCAGACAGGATTGTTCACACACTCTGAGAGCTAAGTTAAAATTTCCTCAGCCCTCTGTCTTCCCTCAAAGGCACTTGTGCACCTCCTCCTTCCCGTCTCCCTCCTCTTTTTCTTTCCCAGCCCTCTCCCACATTCAGGAAACTGGAGCGGAGCCAAGGACCCTAGTCTCTGTTTCCGGGAATCTGTCCCACAAAGCCACAGTATAGTAGATTGGCTCTGACGTGGGAGCCATTGTTAGAAGCCCAGGGCCCCCATTGTCCAAGGGAGGAACAGCAGCACAAACAAAACCCCCTCTTGCGGAACGAGTAGGAGGAGCTGTAGGGGGGGGCGAGAACAAGGGAGCCTCAGCTATTAATATATATATAGTGGTCCCATGAGGGATATGCATATTAAACAAATACCAAGAGAAAGGGAGTATGTGGAGCCTGTTCTTTTCATGTCATTTAATCAAATACTTTATCTGTCCACTGTGATAGTGTGGACATGATTGGAGAATACTACACTGGTTGTCCATGGGAAGGTGTGATTTTTAATGGTACGCTGTGTTGGGCTGCACGATATGAGGAAAATATGTGATAACATTGTTGAAAAGCACGATAAGTATACTCCTTGTGATAAACAGATATGAAAGTGTACTCAGTTCTGCCTATCTTTCAGTAAACTGCTAAAATGCAACAAATTGCTTGTTAAATTAAAAAAATGTAAAGAAATAATTTCCAACCTTTCAGTGAATTTGGTATTTTATGTAGTTTTAGTGTGTACAAATAATGGAGTGTAAAAGGCCATCCACACCAAAAATGATGACTATAACAACAATGTCAGCATCCACACTGATAAACTATAGAGTTTTGTAAACAGTGGCGCCAAGCACGAGCTGTGTGCTCCAGCAGTGTCGACAGCTTAGGAAAATGGATATTGATGACATGTAGCTATTTATATTTGTCTCATCAACTCTGTTAATAATCATAACATAACACTTCAACCTGCCACTGATTTCAAGGGTGAGCCTGATTGTGTCCAAGATGTCTTTTTCTTCATAGTGGCTTCATGAAGCCATCTTGTGTCATCAAACAAGCGTGTTTCATGAATCTCTCCACAGCGTCATCTGCCATGTTAGATGTGTAAATTCAGGTGGATTTTAATTGGCTGTGAGTGTTTATATCATTCATCGAATCACTCTGAAATTAATCCCAGTGATATTGTTCGCCACTGTGGTCATATAGTTGTGGTGTAGACTCTGCGATCTCTTCGAGTTCCTACAATTTTTAAAACTTTGTTATTGTTGTAGTTGTCGTTCTTGGTGTGGACAACCCTTATAAATCTTGTGGTTACTAGGATGTTGCTAGGCAGCCATCAACGATTTCAGGAAGTTACTGTGACTGTCTAAGAAATGATCTGGCACACCGCAATTTCCTGTTTTTACACCTCAGTTTCTCAGCGTTTGTTCCTGCAATAGCCATGGCTGGAGGCATGATGTTTTTTAGATTGTCCATACATCCGTACGTATCATTCTCGTGAACGCGATCATAAGAACACCCTGACGGAATTTCTGAAAATATGGCAAAAACGTCCACTTTGGTGGTCAAGGTCAGTGTCATGGTGACCTTGTATTTCTCATTCTTGTGAATGCAGTACTCCAAGAACAGCTCAAGGAATTTTTTTTTTCATATTTGGCACAAATGTTGACTTGGAGTCAACAATGAACTGATTACATTTTGGTAGTCAAAGGTAAAGGTCACTGTGACCTTGCATCTGTCTCATTCTCGTTAACATGTTATCTCTCAAAACATTTGAGGGAATATCTACAAATTTGGTACAAATGTCCATATTGAGTCACAGATGAACTGATTAGCATTTGGTGGTCATAGGTCATGGTCATGGACCCTGTCTGTAGCAAGATCACTTGAGGGAATTTCTTCAGATTTGGCACAAACGTCCACTTTGATTTAAGAATGAACTGATTAGAATTTGTGTTTTTGGCCATAACTCAAGAATTAAAATGCAATTATGACAAAATTTCACACAAATGTTTAGTAGGATATAATGATAAAGTAATGACACTTTACATGCCATAGGTCAAAGGTCAGCTTCACTGTGACATCATAATGTTCTGCAAAAACACTTTTCTGGTTATTACAAAACATCATATCTCAGGAACAGAAGGGCAGACATTTGGTCAGATACTGAGTTGGTGACACTAATCTTGGGTGTCCACAGTGAAACTGTGCTGACTGTATAGATTTCCTGTGCAGCGGGGGATGGATGTAAACTGAAAAAGAAACTTGACTGGTTCATGGAGGCATACAACCGTGAGGCAGTTATTCTAGTTTATGCATTAAACAAGCTTTTATGTATTTGTTTATTTCATATATGTGTCTTTGCTGTGTGTCTCTTTAGGACCCCAAACATTCTCAACAAAGACCCCACAGACAAGAAACCCAAGAATGAGAAATCCTCCGTCTCCCTCAAACATGAGTTTGACCCCACAGGTAAGAGACAGATCAGAGACTGACTCTGATGCTTTGTTTTACATTTCATTTTCTTTTGATTGTTTTCAGTGGTTTCTTTGATTTGTTGTGAAGCATTTTGTAAATTCAGTGTGAAGGTTTAACTGTAACTGGCTATTCAGATGGATAACAGTGTTTCCTATAGTCTTCATTAGTTTATTACTTTCTTATTGTAACTTGCACAAAAGCACTTTGCATTTAACAGTGCTGACACATCATGATGAGGTTGAGGTTTGAGCTGAAACAATTATTTGAATATTTGATTGACAAAAAATTAACTGACAGCCATTTCGATAAATTAAATCAGATTCAATTTGAATCTAGATTAAGATTAATCAAGAAAATATTTGGCAAATGAATCAGTAATGACAATAATTGCAGTCACAGCTTTGAGCGCAAAGAGTAAACTTTGATATACATGACATATTAAGATTTTTTTAAACCCTGGTGTTGTTCTTCTGTCCTCTTGAATAAATTTGTCTCTAAGGTTCATGTTATAATATGTCACACTTTTGCTTTACACTTTAACATATGAATTGTCCCATAGTCTTTAGCTAGGCACAGGTGAAGAGGTGAACAGAGGTGGTGTGAGTGTAGGCAGGAGCAAGTTGTCAAGGTGGTTGCCTGGGTTTCAGGGTTGACATTAATCCATCCTGCCCTTTTCCTCACCCTGGAGGCTCCTTCATGGAGGCCAGAAGACAACCAATTATCCACTCAGCTCTCTCAGATAATTCTTTGAAGTGGGAGAAGGAAAAGGAAAAGCAGACCGAGGCAGATCGTGAGTCACTCAACTTCCTCAGTGGCTACAGGAAGAACATCCCTGATGGAGGTTTCTTAATTGAGCAGGTGGTCTTTGCAGATTTCAGGGTGTTGGTGAAGTTAGAGAGTAGGTGTATGTGTACATTTACAAATGGAGGCACAGGTTTGGCTTTGCTGTGTCACAAGGACTTGGCAGATGGGTGCTGTTAGCATGTGGTCGTGGGATTTCCCAAACTGTCAATAGAACAGAACAAAGGGTGGGTTAATAGATATAAATAGGTCAAAGCCATAGAAATAGAATCAGAGTAGAACAGACATTCTCATTCAAATAAATATAGCAGGATGGTCAGAGCAGTGTGCATTTTTGTGTGCACACAATCCGACTTGTGGCGAGTTGTGAATTCACTGAGGTAAGGTTTTAAAGTAGCAAACAACCAAGCATTGGAGTAGTAATGTTAGGTTTTAAATAGGCAAATCTGTTTCAAAATATTACTGTAACTTAGGGTTTCTTTGATTCTCTTTGAGTCTTTGATCTTGCATATTGTTATAATATAAGTTACCTGGTTTTAAAGGCTGCATTACAGTTAAATGATGTCATTTTCTGAATTTACCAGACTGTTCTAGCTGTTCTATTATTTGCCTTTACCCACTTAGACATTATATCTACAATACTGATGATTATTTATCAAAATTTTAACTGTGTAAATATTTTGTGAAAGCACCAATAGTCAATCCTACAATGTTGCAATATCGATATGAGGTATTTGGTCAAATATATCGTGATATTTGATTTTCTCCATATCACCAAACCCGACCACAGCTGTTATTTTCCTCTTTCTTTTGTTGCCTTTAATTTCCCGTTTCTTAAAACATGTAACGTTACTGTCGCTGCCTCCAAAGAATGAGCGAAAGCCATGTCTCTAACATGAACCCCGGAAAGAGTAGCTGTTGCATTGGTAACAACTAATGGGGATCCAGATAACAGCCGACAGCTGAGAGGCAGCGAAAGATAGGGACGATAAACATTGTACAGATCTGCTCATTTTCACATCTAACTCGGTGAATTAAGGGTTTATTTCGACCATCAGAACTGGTGATTGTTGGAAAAGTGGCCTAGCTAACTCGGAGGGTTTTGGTGAGTTTTAATTTGTTTCAGTTGAGCATGAATGAAGTGTGTTTTACGATAAATTAACAAGGCAAAACGTTAGTTAGGTGAAAGATAGAAACTTGAATTAGTGTACAGTTGTATTTTTCTGTTTAATAAGAAAAATAGTTGTAAGAAAAGGCCAGAATTGAGTTCTGAAACTAGTGAGTGTGACACACTTTACCGCAACACTGACATGTGGGGCCCTATTTAGATGGTCTAAAGCGGACGGCGGAGGGTGCGTAATCCATGTCGCAAGTGTCATTGCTATTTAGATGCAGGCGCAGTTGTCATTTTCACGCCCTCGTCGTCTAACTAGCAAATGAACTTGCGCTTCTCTGGGTGTGTTGGTCTAAAAATGAGGAGTGGTCAGGCGCAGTCATGGCGCGTTGCTAGTTAGATGACATAAAAAGCAAATGCGCCAGTGAGCAACAAAAACCTGGTCTAAAGTCAACGGCGCAGTATTTCGCTGTCAAACAAGTTAGTAATATTCGTCTCTGGGCGCGTGCACAACACGCGTGCACTCTGCTCAGACACACACGGAGCAGCCACACATATGCAAAAGATAACAAATAAAAATATGATTACAATGTAAAAGGTTATTATTGTGCACTCTGTCTCTCTCGCCAGGCTGTGACGGAAATATGCCATCTCCTGTCAGCTGATCTGGAGACGCATGCCAACACTCCCTATACCCTCCCCGTTGCTGTAAAAGTCACTGCTGCACCATATTTCTTTGCAAGCGGGTCATTTCAGCATCCGCTGAGTTGAATTGTAGGCATATCCCAACCTGCCATAAGTTCGGCCATACGTGCAGTCACATAAGGCCCGACATACCAGTGAATTTATTCAGTTCCCCAAGACACCTGACAGCCAAAATCAAGTTAAACAGGAGTTCTGCTTGTGACGGAGCGGCTCGTAGTTAATGGGTACCTGTCTGTGGGATCTCCACCTGTCAGTGAGACATGAAAGACGTGCGACGTGCGCAGCGGCAGATCTCACAGCAAACTGTTTATAAACCAGTTTACCAGTTTAATTGCAGGAAATGTTTAGTTGTTAAGCCATTTCTCATAAGTACAGACATTCACTGTATATCCACTGAGAGACGAAGGATCCATTCCACACACCTGAGCCAGAGAAAAAAGAGGGAGAGAAGGAGAGAGATCAAGTTTCTGTCTTTGATGAATGAAGCCTTACTGTTTTGCTGCTATTAAACAATGACAAACATGTTTTCTCCATTTACTTAATAGCATAAATATTCACACTACTGCGCATGGGGAGACAGAGAAAAGATTAAAGCGTCAAATTGCGGTAAAAGATGCTGTATAAAAGACAGGCTACAACTTTTTTTTCCTTGTCCCCCTCTGGAATTATTCTCTAAAATTTTACTGTTTATTGTCCCCTATGAAATGGGATTTTCACCCCTGTTCTCAGCTGTAAAACGCTCACTCTTTCCAGTTGGTAGGTCTGCCATTTAACTAGCTCTCCGCCATGCGCTCCAATCGCGCCTCTTTTAAAGGGAATGAGAGGTGACACTCTGATTGGCTTATTAAATGATATGCCCAAAACACACCCATGAATAATTCACAGAGTAAGTCCAACCCTTTTAGACTCTCCGCCATGGCGCACAGTCTAAAAACATGCTGTCTAACTAGCAAGTGACTGGTACATGCCCATGCGCCGCACGCCTGGCGCTTTGCATTTTAGACCATCTAAATAGGGCCCATGTTGTCACTGTAACAACTAACTTTTGTTCAATGTCCTTTCTATTCATTCTGTTTCTATGGTTAAAGGTATCCTGTGGAGTTTTTGACCACCAGTAGCGCTATGGAGCAAAACATTTTTTACAGTCACATTGGCAACACAATCCTTAGTCCTGGGTATTGTTTCACTAGACTGAAAGCCACCAGATGAGGATGTAAACACTGCACAATATAAAGATATTAAAAATCATAAAACATAGCAATTTTTTTTACTCAGTTTTACTGTAATTTTTATTGTTTGTTCACATAATTTTTATATATTTTCTTATTTAAGTCCTTAAAGCTAGTTTTTTCATTCACGTGCAGTAAGGCCATTAGGAGCATTTTAAGGAGGCAGGAGGCATGATTTCGTGTACAGATTATCTGTCTCATCTACATCGGTGTGGATATAGGCTAGTGACAGTTTCAGAAAATATGACAAATAGTTATTTCTTATGAAAGTAACCAACTACAGCTATAACTATCCTTCACTTAAACTTAAACAAAGAGTTTTATCTTATTCTTATTATATTACTCTATAAAGCATATCAAAAAGAGAAGAGAGGGAAAACATCTCTTGCTGGCGAGTCCAGTTTTTGTTGGAAAGAGAGCAGACTTCTATTTAAAACCCTTTTCTGTTTCAGTCTCTTGATTTGTCACTTCCTGTGTGGAGAATTTTTCCCACAAGCCGAAGATTGCACCAGACCATAAAACATCATACCATGACGTTGGATCATCTTTGTCACATCCAAAATTAGGTTTATCTGATTTAACTACACCTTTAGTAGCATGTGACACAGTGCAACATGTGTGCGTAAATGACAGGTCTTGTCCAGCGGTGTGTGATAATCCAGAGGGATGAGAATGGCTTCGGGCTGACTGTAAGTGGAGACAACCCTGTGTTTGTGCAGCTGGTAAAAGAAGGTAAGACTCAACACTCGCACGTCTTTCTGTCTTTATGTGCTTATGAGGACCCTTATTTACATAATGCATGTTCTCACTCTAACCCTAACCTAAACCTGAATCTAACAAGAACCTTAAAACCAAGTCATAACCTTCAAGCAGCCTTTGAAGAAATTAAAAATTTGCCAGAGGTTTAAACACACTTGTAGAAGCAGCATCTCTGACTCTGTCCTGTCTTCTGTCGTTATAGATGGAGCTGCAATGCGAGCTGGTGTTCAGACAGGAGACAGGATCATTAAGGTGACACTCGTTCATGTCCGTCTTACTTCCAGGAACAGAAACTGAACTGTCAACTTTATTTGAGTTGATCCCAAATACACCATGTGTACACCAAATCTGCTGCTCAACTAAGTGCCCTACAAATGTGTTGTTGGTTTTGGTTTTTTGTTGGATTGTTGACAACAAAGCTACTGACTATCATCAGCCTTGACCTCAGCAATATGCCATGGTCGAATATTAAAAAATTCTCTCCCGATGCTTTTTGTTTTCTGACAGGTTAATGGGACGTTGGTCACACATTCAAACCACATAGAGGTTGTGAAGCTGATAAAATGTAAGTCCGCATTTCTAGTTAGTATTTCACTTTACATCACGTCATTTTGATGGCACATTAAGGCCCGGATCACACTGAGACGCATCGGGCTAAAACAGCATGGTGCGCCAGTAGAGTGGGGCTGCATGCATTGGCGACCCAATGTGATCTAAGGAAAAACACACTCAAACTGATCTCCTGTTGTCTCCTCCATGCACCCCTCTAAATCTGGTCTCTCTCTTTCTCTGACTAAAAGACAGTAGCTTACATGAAACTATCGCAACATGAGATATGAATCCTCCCTTCTCCCTTACATATGTCATAGGTCTCAACAGCTGATTTGCTAGTTGGATGGCCTATTTAGCAGCATAGTAAATGGCATCATACTCACCTAAGACATTTACCTGGCTGCTCATGCAACTCCATGCACGCGCTCCCCGGTTAGTATTGGAATATTGGGGTGACCTTTATTGTAATGAAAGGTTCAGTGTCCAGAAATGGTGTAATGGTGATTTTGTTACCTTAGATTCACTGCTACAAACCGAACACTGGCTCTAGAGAGGGCCACTCATGTTTTTGCGACGGCTTCTGTATTTAGCAGCCTCCCTGCAGCAAGTCAAACAGCACTTTTTTTAACACAAAACTGCTTATTTCAGTATTTTAACTGATTTAAATCATCTGGTCCATTTGTTTTGGACAGGATAAGATCTCTGTGAATAATTCAACTCCCATTAAAAACCTCCTGAATGTCTTGATCCAAAATTATCAGAGAAAAAAGATGAACAAACACTAGCACACTTTGTTGTTTTTAACCTCTGTGAGGCACTTTGTGTTACTGTTGTATGAAAAGTGCCATATAAATAAAGTTGATTTGATTTGATTTGATTTGATTTAGCAGGTGCTGGGCTAGTAGCTTGTCTGCGACGAGCCCAGTGGCATGGAAGAAACACTATTTGTTTAATTTTTTTAGCCAGGAAGGTCCCATTGAGATACAAGATCTCTTCTTCCAGAGAGTCCTGGTCAGACAGCTGCATTTGTAACGTGAAACTACTTTATTCAGTATTTTTACCGGTTTAAATTACCTGGTCTGTTTGTTTTGGAGAGGAAGAGACTTCTGCCGGAATGATGAACACATAAGGAATTCTAACTGGGAGTTCACGCTTCGCACATGGGAGAAGTTTCAGCTGATTGCAATCTACAACCGTCACCACTAGCTATCACTAAATCCTACATACTGCTCCTCTGAATACATCTAAAATCAACCTTCTGTCTGCATTTGACATTGTCCCACTGTTCCCACCAGATTAACCAGCCTCAAAACAGTTATACTGGTTACTAATCATTCTGTGTGAGGGGCGAACATTGTAGAAAGACATGGACACACCATCTGTGACGTCACCCACACATTTGTCGAGGGGTGTTTGAAACTCTGGAGCTTGATTTTACAGTTTGCAGCCATTTGTTTTAGCAACAGCAGCCATGAAGTCCACATTTTGACTGACTGTGATGGGCTGAGTCAAACATGCCCCCAATCATACAGCTCTTTGAGTTTTAGCGATTAGGACTTCCACTTCTCGGGGTTTTCCCATTCACATGTGTGCACAGCTGGTTTGGACAAGACTTATAATGCATGACATAATATAGAAACATTATCTTGTTCTCTCCATTCCTTTCATGTGGTCAGATGTTTTTCTTCTCTCAGCTGGTTTTGCTGATCAGATCTTCACAGTGGCTCGGATGCTTTTTATAAACGTAGCAGCATTGTTCTTTCTCCTCACCCTCCCTTCATTCCTTTCCCATGACTCCTCTCTGGCAGCGGGCTCCTATGTAGCCCTGACAGTGCTGGGGAGGCCTCCAGGGCTTCCTCACATCTCCCTGGAGGAGGATGACGAGGAGGAAAACAGCAAGGGGGAAGGGGCAGACCTCAGCCCACCCTCATCTGTCTCAGCGCCCCACTCACCTGCTCTGCCAGGTGGGGAGCAGTGCAGCCTCCAGGAGCACAGCACCTCCTCTCTGCCTGATGGGGTAAGGAAGAAGAATGAATGTGCCAACAGAGCTGTGTCTCTTTATTAAAGGACGGGACGACTTTATCATACAACATTTATCTCTCACTAATAGGTGAGGGCAGCGTGCAGATAAATACAAAACCTCAAAATATCCTAATTAGACCTTTCTTTCTTTCTTTCTTTCTTTCTTTCTTTCTTTCTTTATTTATTTGTATCCCCAGTAGCACCAGCATAAACACTGACTCTTGGGGTCTACCCACATACCTTGAAACACACTTACTAAACAGTAATTATTGATAAACATAAATCCTTGTCTGACTGACCTTGAATCATATATTATCCATCCTTTGCTTTCACACATTTAATTCCAAGAAAATATGGTTAAAAAAACATATCTCACAATCTTCCCTGGGGGTTTCTATTTATATGTAATATTATTACACCATCTCCATAATTTACAAACATGATTCACTCATAGTTCCTTAAATTTAAAACATTCCTTAATATTCTCTTGAACAATATGCACCGGTAATGAATTCCACCTGACCATGGCCCTGTACACAACTGTTTTCTGTATCAAACTTGTTTTAGCATTATTATTATTATGTCTAAAAATTGCGTTGAGCAAACTGAGAGAATAACCTCATCTGATCTGATGTGAAGTTCTCTTCTCGACTATGAATAAAAAGTTAAATATGAAGAACAGACACTTAATGTCTGATTTTGTTTTTTAAAAACAATTTTAACTATGGGGCGGCACGGTGGTGTGGCGGTTAGCACTCTCGCCTCACAGCAAGAGGGTTGCCGGTTCGATCCCGGGCGTGGGAGCCCTTCTGTGTGGAGTTTGCATGTTCTCCCCGTGTCAGCGTGGGTTCTCTCCGGGCACTCCGGCTTCCTCCCACAGTCCAAAGACATGCAGATTGGGGACTAGGTTAATTGGTAACTCTAAATTGTCCGTAGGTGTGAATGTGAGCGTGAATGGTTGTTTGTCTCTATGTGTCAGCCCTGCGATAGTCTGGCGACCTGTCCAGGGTGTACCCTGCCTCTTGCCCGATGTCAGCTGGGATAGGCTCCAGCCCCCCGCGACCCTCAAGAGGATGAAGCGGTTAGAAGATGAATGAATTTTAACTATCTCAAAGCAAGGAAACTTTTAGAAATCTGTTACAATTCCATCACTACATACACACAAGACCAAATAAGACAGATAAGATAATGATGTATAAATGTATAAGATACTGAGTAATAGATAAATATCATGAGCTAAAGATGAACTGAAGAATTTAAAATACTGTAGGCCTGTTTTAAACCCATTTCCAAACTCCATATTTGTAGTCATATTTTAACATCTTTAGTAGCTTTAAAAAATCTGTTTCCATTATTACCATCTGCCTTATTTAACTTTACATTAAGTGATTAAAGAAGGTGTATTCAAGATGGAGATACAGTTCCATATTTCTTGCACAATAATGCCACTACTGCAAATATTTTGAGCCCCGATAGCAAGCAGTAAAACGGGAAAACTCACTAAAAAATATTTAGATTCTTCCAGAGAAAACAGGGTTTGGACTTTTTATCACTGTCAATATTATAAAGTCCTGGAGTAACACCTTACCTGTCTGATGTTTAGAAAAATACAGAAATACAGAAAATTGTTTATCTGATTATGAGCAATCATTTCTCTGTGTCAGGGGTCTGAAAGCATGCAAAAAAGACTAGATTACCGTCTGGGTGACTTCATGCCTGCAGGATAATAAGGCCACTATAAAGGAATATAATTCCTTACAGGGATATTGTATAAGCTTTTATATGATAAGCTAAGTAAGCTTTCTCCAGGAAAATCTGTTTAAAACAGATTACAATGTAACATCTGTTTATATCATGTTGTTCCCTTTTTTTCTTTTTCACTTTCATTTTAATAGTATCACTTCTCTTTTGTGTTTTTCTTGAAGTCTCCTTCATTCACATTTGGCATTACAGGAATAATCATCTAATGGTGTGTTTTCAACTGATTTTTGGCTCTTTTGGCTCAGTGTTGCCTCGTTATTTTCTCTTCTAGGATGAGAACAAAACCACGCACAACCAGAAGGCCGACATCCTGCAAAAGATGCTAACTAAGGAGCAACAGGACCTACAGGTGTGTGTATAATGCCATGAGACTGTCTGTATTTCCTTAGACACAGTGATAGTAAAGAAATTATATATAAATTATAAATAAAGTATACTTTATATATATAAAGTATGTTACCAACTCCTGAATATTCTGATTATGTTTCGTGTTTCCATTGGTTACACATTTGACCCAGAAGTCAAGAGATCTTTGAACACACTTTCCATGTGTGGCTTATGTTTGCTATACTTTGGGATTTATTTCTGTTAAGGCAAAGGAGGAGGAGTACAGCAGAAACCCTCGGCCTAAACTACTGAAGGAGGTCCAAGAGGCCAAGAAGCACATTTTACAGCTGCAGGAGCAGCTCAGCAAAGCAGCAGCAGCACTACAGGTAGAAAACTAAACCCTAACTGCATTTTACCGAGATCCTTTCAAACTCTTTTTTCTGACCTAAAGAAATACCTGACCAAAACTAAGGACAGAAATTACGTTGTTATTGATAAACCACAGTTTATGATCCACGGTCAAAATGGCCATAACTGTAAGATTAAAAGAGATTTATGGAAATGATTCAGCTAAATCTCATTTATCCATGCACCAGTGCCCATCACCACCACTCAATATGTGTCAGAACTCTCTCAATTTGGACGAAATTTTCTTCTCTGAAGTCTAAATTAAGCTTTGACTCCCCCGTCACGTCCACAGACTTTACATTAACACAGGTCACTGCAGGCTTGTAGCTGATAAGAGAGTGAAGTAATTGTTATGTGTGTGTCTCAGGATGGAGCCACAGGGTCCAGGAATGGTGAGGCTGAGGAGGGGGATGGCAGGCCCACTCAGAAAGAACAGACCATATCCACACGTGGTGACAGTGCTAACGATGGGCCTTTGACCAACAATAACTCTGTGGGTATAATGACAGATCTCAGCAGTGAGTGCGGTAAACCACATTACCCAGAAGCACTCTGTACTTAAGTCTGGTTTTGTTATGGTTTCATGCCAGCTGCTCAAGACAGTGTTGGCAGATGGTTAAATACTTTGTTGCTTCATTTGTGTTTCAGTGTAGAAAATTCTAGACAGTGAGTAATTAGTAATGACAAGTAATTATTTGTTAATTTTATTTATCAAGCTAAAATACCTAACATTCACTGGTTGGATCTTATTTTTTCTGTTTAATATGATTGTAATTCTGATATTTGGGTTTTGGACTGCAAGCAATTTGAAAATGTGTCCTTACAAACTGTTTTCTGACTACAAAAAGACTACAAAGAGACACCAAACAACTACAAAGACACAAAACTACAAAGAGACACAAAAGGACTACGAGATGCAAAACAACTACAAAGAGACAAACAAAATGACTACTAAGAGACACAAAACATCTACACAGAGACACAAAAGGACTACAGAGACACAGAACAATAAGTAAGAGACACAAAACAATAAGTAAGAGACATAAAACATTTACAAAGAAACACAAAACAACTACAGGGAGACAAAACAACTACAAAGAGACACAAAACAATTACATGATGATTACAAGGAGACACAAAACATCTATAAGGAGACAAAATGATTACAAAGAGACACAAAAAGGCTAAAAAGAGACAAAACATCTACAAAGAGACACAAAATGACTACAAAGAGACACAAAACATCTACAAAGAGACACAAAACGACCAGAAAGAGACAAAACAACTACAAAGAGACACAAAACAACTACAGGGAGACATAAAACAACTACAAAGAGAGACAAAACAACTACACAGGGAATGAAAACAACTACAAGGAGACACAAAATGACTACAAAGAGATACAAAATGACTACAAAAAGACACAAACCATCTACAAGGAGACACAAAACGGCTACAAGTAGACAAAACAACTACAAGGAGACACAAAACGACCAGAAAGAGACAAAACAACTACAAGGAGACATAGAAATACTACAAAGAGACACAAAACAACTACATGGAGACACAAAACAACTACAGGGAGACATAAAACAACTACAAAGAGACACAAAACAATTACAAGGAGACACAAAACAACTACAGGGAGACATAAAACAACTACAAAGAGACACAAAACAACTACACAGGGAATGAAAACACACTACAAGGAGACATAAAACAAGTAATAAAGACAAAATTACATCAAAGAAATATAAACAACCTTAAGGAGACACAAAATGACCACAAAGAGACAGAAAACCACCACAAAGTCAGTGTGTCTTGCTCTTATGTAGTAGATTCGATGGGGCCCTTTGCATATCTGTGCCCAGGGGCCCATTGTCTCATAATCTGTCATGCAGTGTCACCATGATTTTATTTATGATGTTAGCAACAGTTTAAAAAGTTCATACTGTATGTGGTTTGTGTTTTATGGTGTTTTTAAGACTAACCATGGACCAGGTGCCGCTGTGACAGTGGAATGTTTTTAGTAATAATAATAATGTACTATAAGAGTACCCACGATCTAATGTTACAACAGGAAGCCTCTCTGAAAATACTGCTTACACACACTCCTTTGTAATAACTTCCCCCCCTTTTTTATCACATCTTCTATAAATAAGGATGAAATGGTCCTACTTTCCAATCTCGGGGGATTTCCCGGCATTCAGCACCAGACTAAACAATCAATTTGGGTTAAGTGTTGTGTTGTTCAGTGTGTGTATTAATGTGTGTTTCTATCTGTGTGTATAAGGTGCACAGCAGCCCCCTTACAGAGGGTCCTGGCAAAAGAGAGACGCCCTGTCAGAGCCCGGACATCAGCCGCAGAGACGGCCTCAACTTCTGCTCATCGCCTGACACTGAGGACACCCCTGACACAGTAATACACTCACACACACAGAGACAGTTAACTAGCTGACTAATGTAAACTGTTGAATCCTGTAAAAGGTGTTTGAGTGTAGTATAATGAGGAATAATGTAAGAACAGACTGTTTATTCTGACATAACACATATAGGAACTTGTGATTTGACAAGCAGCTAGACAGTCACTATTGGGGTTTATTGGGTCAGTTGTGAATTATTACAGATTCAGTTGTAAGAATATTTTCTCACCAGTCATGTCTACCTGCCTTTTTGAATTTTGAGTTTTTCCATTAGTGCATATAACCGTGTCAATATATCACACAGGACTCCATTGCTCAGTGCATTGTGGGTAGCCCTCCCTACCTCCTCAACCCCCAGATCATCGGTGCAGAAGATGACTACTTTGACTCTCAACAAGAGCAGGTATCTACGGAAATGTTTTTTAAGCAACTCGTGGACTAATTGGAAAAGAAGTTCATCTATATAAACATTTAAATGTGAAAATAAGGAAACACTATGCTCCCCTGAATGACTGATGTAGTCATCTCAGGTGTCCGAGGGCTCCATGTTTCATTAAATTCAGACTACTTGTGTGGAGTTACGGGAGCAGTTTGTCATATTGACACCCCCCCTCTCTCTCTGGCAGATTAATGGACTGTGCAGCTGTTTCCAAAGTATAGACTCGCTGAAGACTCGGCCAGCTCACCTTGCAGTCTTCCTCCATCATGTTGTCTCGCAGTTTGACCCTGCGCCTTTGGTAAATCACACACACACAATACAGACTGAGGTATAATAATAATTATACAACAGTTAGTTCCGGCCCTGCAATCTGATTGGTCGAGAGACAGTAAAACCATGATGATATTGGAGTACAACATCACGGTTATTTCACTGTCTATGTATCACTCCGCCTCACAGCTGATTACAATCAACAATCAAATCAAAACTGACGGTTAGTGTCAGTTAGGTCAGCAGTTGCGTTGTAGGCTAATTAATTCATCCACTACCAAACAGCCAAAAATATGGATTTATTTCCTAAAATAAGTTTTGAATTGAACTATGAATGGTCATCAGAGGAAGATGAGGGAGAGGAGAAGCTGAATCCATCTGAGCACACATCCAGGTTTGTCAGTGTTTCATCAGCGGAGCTCAATGACTTGGAGAAAAGCAACATACTGTCAGATCAGAAGGCAGAGTCGGCTGTGCCTGTGAAGCGACAGTCCACCATGCAGTCACCACAGACTTATTTCACCGGCTGCACAATTAATGGAAATGTGCAGATAAATGTGTGTAAAGAGTAAGTGCCTGGCGCACCATGTCTGCATTACATAGCAACGGTGACAGCGGAGTCCCGAGGGAACTATTTTTGTTGGCGGAAGACAAATAAAATGCTTAAATTATCTATTTTGTCCTCATTTTTCAACATTTCAGCCTTGCTTATTTAACTGTTGAACTGCAGCCTCGTGTCTACGACCGAATCACAGCCGTGACGATATCACTGTACAACATCACGAGCTCAAGTGTGATATTGCTTAATTAACAGGCAGACAAGAACCATTATTAATTGTTCCAGTGTACCATTTGCAGGGATCCAAACAGCTCGATATACGATATACAATGTACGATATGTGCCGATATTACAAAGCCTGTCACAATACGATTATTATCTGCCCATTTAACAGTCAGTTACAAAAGAAGCTGCCATGCCTTTCTTATTTGCTTTTGGCTATAAAAGATGGAAACAACACATAAATAAGTAACTGTAACTGCTTAAGTGTAGTTAAGTTTACTTTGAACTGACTCCATGAACACACATAAAACAGCAAATGGGAGAGAAAGGAGTTCTTTTCATTTCAACCCAAACCATCATCTTTTTCATAATATTTCAGGCCTATCTGGCTGAAAACCCGCAAGGCAAACTTCTCCCAAACTGCCATAAAACATAAACAACAACATAATTTAACATAATAACTGTCAAGGTTCATTGATAAAACAATTGTTTTTTGCTAGTCACCCATTACTAGCATTAGCCAGTTTACATTGCGGCTAGCGGACATTTTCCTCTACTTATAGCTTAACAAATTACATGTATTATTTATGTTTTTTCTCACTCATCAATAGTTTAAATCAGTCATGAAACAGAGCAGCTAATGTTGCTGTAGTGAGAAGTTAGTGGGGTGAGATGGCTGTCCAGGCAGGTAATGTTACAACATGTTTTATCTTGTAACGGCATTGTTTATATACGGCATGTGCTCTGTCTATTGACCCCTTTTTTCTCCAAAATCTGAAATATTTCAACACTGCTGATTTATTCCCGAGTAAATAACGTTATCCTCATTGTCTTTCTCTTGGCTGCTTGCCATCTGCCTGCCACTGTTTGACAGTGACACAGACTTTCAAAATAAAAGCTTATCCTAAGGATGACGATATAGATCGATGTTTTCACTTTGCATCGATGACATTGGATCATTGATCATTGAATTGATATATCGATCCAGATTAATGGATCTTTACACCCCTGGAATATGGCATTAATAAGTGCTTTATAATGATTCATAAAGAGCCAATATGCTATTAGTATGCATGCTAAAAAGCAATTTGTTAATGGTGAATTATGTGAAAAATGTAAAGTGTTTACAGTAAATTTTATCTAACGATAAAAGTTGTTTGGAGGACTGACTGTGACATACATAATGACGACTGGAATACAGTAAAAGGCTAATGTACAGTTTGAATGTAAATAAAGTGGGCCATGCATTGATCCTTGTGGAACACCTCTGATCTGAAAAATGTTTCTGAGGCAGTGAAGTCATAAAACAATCTGATATTCTAAATGAGGTGAGGATGTGCACGTTGACAGTATTTTAAAGCTCTGACTATCTTCTTCCCTCTGTTAGCTCTGTTATCTCTACGCTGACATGCACAAGCAAACCAACTCCAAAGAGAGCCGACGCTTCTTCATGGAATTTCACACACTCTTTATGGATCGAACAGCGGTGTGTTGTTCTTTTGCTTTTTCTTCCTCCGTCCATTTCTTTTCTCTTTGACCACATTTCAGACTTACTGAATATTTTCGACATTTGCTGACATGTCTCATTTTTTCTCTGGTTGTCTTTTCCAGAATCTTAAAGTACCAGTGCCAGAGGCAGTTGCAGCTGAATTGGGTAAGAGATAGGAAGACACTTAAATGTCTTTAGTGAATTGATTTGAAATGCCTTAAAAATATCATGTTTAATAATGCTTTAAAAATTAAAATCACATGCAGGGTAACATTACACACAACTTACGAATCAGCTGGCTGCTGAAGCTTGATTTGAACATCAACCACTGATCTCATAATGTAGCTGATCTGACTTAAACTGCTTTATGTTTTTAAAATGTGTTCTCAGTCTTTTACAAAGGATATAGAAGTTATCTGGAAAAAACAAAAGATAAAATGTTCACACTTATATATTTCTGCAGAACTGGTTGATAAATGAACTCACCTCTTCTGCAGCTAGTATTATTATTGTAAGATCTTTGTCTTGTGCTCTGTAAATTTCATGGTGATCTTGATATAGATTAGATATATTTATGTTTATATAAATATGTTTGTGTACAAAATTGACAGTTTGAGAGTGTGAGATGGAAAGGGTTCAACCTGTAAGGATCATAAGTGTGATCAGTACATTTTATGCATTCTGTCAGTAAGGAATTGCTATTTCTTGTGTTTAAATTGACATTTAGACCTGATGGTGGTGCTAAACGAAGGTCACGAAAACATGAGGAATGAGATACGGATGAAAGCTTTAGAAAAAGCTATGAGTTAGGAACGGAGCACCCAACTTTTTCTCTCCTGATACTGATTCAGATACATCAGCTCAGATTATTTGCTGACACTGAGTACCAAAGTGACACCAGTGCTCTTTTTTTGATCAATGTAAAAATCTGAGTGCATATTAAATCATTTTTGTTTAGGAAAACTTGAGGGATTGCAAAGGTGCTTAAAACTGAGTCTGGCATTTACTATAACTGAATGGATATCTGGTAGTGGAAACATTAATTTTATCACAACACAGACAAAGAAAATGTCAAGATACCATTCGGGCGTTTCAGATCTAGCATCTCTTAGAATATTTTACCACAAATTAGGAGTCAGGTAAGTGGTTGGACACACAAATAGATGGATGGACTGTCTTTTCATATGTTAATGTTCCTGCTTTCTTAATCAGTTCATAAATGCATATGGTTATTTCATTTAACTTAGTAAGGGTTAATGGCTGTGATAATAACACATTATTTCTTTCTTTGTGTGTCTCTGCACAGAGAAACGAAGGCTGGAGTTAATCCCGGAGGAGCTCTGCAAACAGTACACCCAGGCGTTACAGGACACACTCCTACCAGACCTTCACAAGAACCTGGAGGACTTCAGGTAAGAATTATTCAACCGCACAACCATTCTTTAACAATCAGGGGCGGCTGTGGCTCAGGAGGTCCACTGAGCCACCGGCTACTTTGCTTCACATGTCAGTATATCCTTAGGCAAGATACTGAACCCCAAACTGCACTGTGTGTGAGTGCTTGTTAATGTTTAATAGATGAGCAGGTGGCACCTTGTATGGTAGCCTTGGCAATCAGTTAATGAATGTGGGTGTGAATGGGTGAATGTGACATGTAGTGTAAAAGTGCTTTGAGTGGGCAGAAGTCCAAATCCAAGTTCATTTACTGTCAGTTTTCCATTCTCACAATAATGATTGAACATGAAAGTTTACCTGGCAGAAACCTGTTGTAGGTTAAATGTAACAAGGTCATGTCTCCATATGTTTCCCATGTGAATGATTGTTATTTGTGTGTTTATGTTTATGTTAATGTGTGCAGACAGAAGCGCAGCATGGGTCTGACTCTGGCCGAAGACGAGCTGTCCAAGCTGGACTCAGAGGGAGGAAAAGACCAGCAGGCCCTGGAGAAGGAATGCTCCTGTGCTGAACACATCCTCTCCAAGATAGAGGATATCCTGTGAGTCTCCGAGCACACACACACAAACACAAACACAAAGACACATACATGAGCATATTGAAGTCATATTTTCCCTGTGTGATTGTGTGTATGTGTTAACCCGGAGTTGACTGTTGCAGGTTGACGTCACAGCCCACAGAAGAGGAGAAGTGGTAAGTGAAGGAAGTTTTTTTTTTGTTATGTCATCAGTCAGCTGTAGGAGAGTCTATGTCACATTTATTTTTCAGGAAGTTTTTAGTTTCTGTTCCAGTAATTTGCTGATGAGCTACTATAATTCTATATCTATAAATCTTTAAGTGTAAATGGGTCATCTCAGTGCTTAAATTTTAATCATATTTACAATAAATTGCATGAAAATACCTCAGAGGACAACACTATGACAGAAGTTTGAGTCTCGTTTATAGAGAAAGTTATGTTGGATATAAAAACTAGCTGTACTAGAGGTTTTAGGATCATTAGTACGTTGTTGTATAATAACGATATATGCAGTTGAACCCCACAGATTTGTGCAAATTTTGCCGCACAGTAGATAGCAATAAGATGGTTTTTTTTTCTTGACACTTTTTCCTGTCATGTTACAGCCAAACAATGCAGTATGTGATTCTCACCTATATGAAGCACCTTGGGGTGAAAGCGAAGGAGCCTCGTGGACTCGAACATAAACGAGCACGCATCAACTTTCTGCCCAAGATTAAGGTTCGTTCCCTTGTTCAGAAACAGAAATATGCTCTGTTGTTTTCATGCCCACACATACACACGAAAGCATAATCACGTGTGCTTTTAATGGCCTTACAATGCAGCCCTTCAAGTATATATTTAAAAGGGAAAATTGTGTATAATTTTTACCAAGCAGAAGAGTATCAAGCCTGAGAAGGAGGGCGAGGAGAAGGTGAAAAAGCCTCGGTTCCCCAGCATCCTCGGCCCACCTCGGCGTCTGAGCAGAGTGGACTCCACTTCAGGTGAGGAGGCAACTGAACTTTACTGTAACCACTGAAACTTTACAGATACCTACCATTAATGCAGAGTGAGGCAACTGGTGAAAATCCCAGTGTGTGCGTAGATGTTAACAGTATTTGTGAATACTTGTGTTTTTTCTGCCCTTGCATACACGTGTGTTTGCGTACAGTCGGTAAGGCCGTGGAGCTGAACAAGCAGCGCTCACCAAAGCAGCTCCCTCAGCCAGCCTTCGGCATCCCTGAGCAGTCCGACCCCTCTGCCTCAAATTCTGGGCGGAGCCGTGGAAATCAGCTCAGTGAGGGATCAGACGCTGGCACACAGTCTTTGCCCTCCACCACCACCTCCCCCACACTCAGCTCACCCATTGGTCAGGCCTCAGATACCAGTGGACACGACTCAGACTCCAGTAAGATGTAACGGTTTCTCAAACAAAGAATTGTAGGGATATTATTAAGAAACCAAAGAACTTGAACTGCAACCAAAGACAAAAAACGAAAATACATTCCTATTTACATGGACTTTGGAACAGCATACCAAGTTAGTCCTGACTTTCTTTTTCTCCTCTGTGCTGCACTGCTCTCCTCTTTACTCTACAGATATGTCTCCATTCTGCATCCAACCCAGACTGGGCGAGGGTCTGCAGCCTGGCGACCACCAGGACGGCGTCTCCAGTCCAACTGGCACTCAGTTTGACTTCAGCCCCTCCAACCTGGAGCAATTACAGGAGGAAGACCAGGAAAATTTTAGGTATTTACAGGGTTTGGATTTTTTTTTTTTTTTTTTTTTTTCTCCCCCTGTTATAGTCCCTCTCTTCCAGGGACCCAAGAGGACAGGTGAGGGGTGCTGAGAGAACGTTATTAGTGATGTCGTACAGTACAGACAGAAGCCTATAACCCTATTTTTAAAACCTTCATACTCTCACAGAGCAAAAGTTGCAAATTCACCCTTTTAAAAAGTCTCAATCAGCACTTTTATTGGCACTGTTGCTTTAAAAATGACTCAAATGATTTATCAGTTTTGAAAATAGATGCACATTAATAAATAATTTCAGCTCTACATTGATGATTGTCACAGTAGGAGAACTTGATGCATGGATTGTGTCAGCTTAAGTAAAGATTAAACATAAATAATGAATGTTCTGCCACTTTAGTGCAATAAATAAAGATTAGCATGATAACTACATCTGTACAATAACCTATAATGTCTCCGTCTGGCAGTAGGATGGATGTGCAGTGTGCAGTGAGTTCAGCCGACATCCAGAGTGAAGATGACCAGGGAGGTGAGGTGGAGTGTGAAGAGAACCCTCTGAACTGGCAGAGTCTGGTCAGCCGAGGCGTCCTGGCGAGTTTAACCCCACAGGAGATCAAACGGCAGGAAGTCATCAATGGTGAGTCCCTCACATTTCACAGACTTCACAGTGTGAACTGAAGATGACAGAAAATATAAATATACAGTATGTCCTCTGTCACTCAGAGCTCTTTTACACTGAGCGCGCCCACCTGCGGATGCTGAAGGTGATGGACTGTGTTTTCTACCAGAGGTTGAACAGAGACGGTATCCTCCCCCCAGAGGACATTAAACACATCTTTATTAACCTGGAGGAAATCATTCAGCTGCATGGTAACGTCTCTCGAACACACACTACTACCCTGAATGCCACTGAGGGAAGAGTACAAATCATAGAATTGATTTGCAAAATATTTATTTTCAACCGTACAGGTGATGATAAAATCTTTCGACTTGTTGTTGCACGCTGTTTTTCTTTCCTAACTTTTTTTAATGAACCCATCCAGAAATACATAAATAAGATAAACACTGATATAGCACTGTAGGCCCAGACACATCAAACTGATGTCGGAGAACTAGCAGCGACAAGCCCCCCTGCTGTGTCACCTCTCGTTGCCATGTCTGTTGCACATGAACTGACAAGCTTGTATGTTCTCCACCTGCATGAGAGGATGCATATTTCTCCACACCAACAGATGGAAGTTGTTTGTCATTGTCATTCAAAAAGGGAAACTGTAAGCCATCATAATGCTAGTTAGCCAGTTAGCACATTAATAACACAATCCGATACTGAAAAAACAGCATATTTACTGTGCGCCAGTGAAGAATATGACAAAGCATAAGGAACATTTCTGCGAAAGAGCTCAACGGCTAAAGAAAAAAAAAACCTTACCTCATATAACAACTATATAACAATTATAACATGGAAAAAGACCAACTAGCACCAACAAAGGTCAACAGTGGGTAGCACACCGCACCAACAAGGGCAGCAGATTTTGACCCACAGCCAACCGTTGGCTTGGTGTGTCGGTGTGCCTTGTGATTACAATTACAATGTTTTCGGTTCAAGCTGCATCATTTTTACAGTGCAAGATGTTCTGATACTGAAGGAATTTAGGTTGCAGAAATCATTATTACTTATTAAATTACTTAATATTATTACACACACACACACACACACACACACACACAACCATACAAGTAAACATGCTTGCCATATTTAAAGATACATCATGCAGGACTTACTTGCAGGATCATGATGCAGCTCAGGTAATGTTTAGACTTAACAAAAAGGTAGACCAGGTGACCAGGTGACCAGGCAACCAGGTGCCAGACCATAAGCAGCAGGCATCCAACAGGAAGCTACAAAAACTGAGGACACAATGCTCTTCACAAGCAGTGGCTGACAATTATTATGACTATTATTATGACTATAATTTATTATTATTACGAGCAAATTTGGATTTTAACTCCACAGTCAGATTCCCAAACCATGCTGACATATTATACCTGCTATACGTATGTAACATGACAAGTTCTGTAGGTCACCTTATTTCCTTTGTCTGTCCTTGGATATTTTTTCCCCTGTTGCACCTTTACAGTCACTACTGTTGTTCACTACAACAGTAAAAAAAAAAATGAAGCGCAATGATCCAAATTGTCAGTGGCAACAGCAACACAGAGAAACTGAATGTTTCAGAATTTCCTCTCACTTTGCTCCACAGTTTCTGTAACAGAGCAAATGACAGCAATCAGGAAGAGGAGTGAGACATCGGTGATCGGTGAGATCGCAGATGACCTCCTGGCGTGGGTAAGACCAGTTTCAATTCACGCATCGGGCAGATTTAAAGCTTCAGCACAGGGTGAAGTGAAATGTTGGCACACCTTTATGATCAAAAGACAGCTGCGAGAGAGGACGATAAGTCAATTACAATACGACGAATCAGGCTCTGTGGTTTAGTACGCACATTTTCATATGTGAGTTTATAGACTGATGATGGATAAAGAGCTGAGGAAATATACATAATCCTGAATTTATCAATACAACAGGTGAAGTTGTTAGTTTGCAATAACAGCGAACAGCATCAACAGGAAATAACGATTGCTTGTATATTATCGTAGTTTATTTGACAGACACACTCATTCATCAACAGAAAAAAGGTGATGTAACAATTGCTAGTCATACCGTTGTATACATTCAGGTTGCTCTGGGTAAAACAGGGTGTCTAACAGCTCCTTAAAAAGTTATTCAGTGGTCTTAAATTTGAATTTATGACATCTTAACTACTACAAACATTTTGTCAAATTTCATTTATCCATTTTTTTAATTCCTTTTTGTGAAAATAGGTGAAGTCTTTCTATGTAACAGTCCACATTTCTAATGTTACAAATCTTTAAAGAACTAAAGACTGTCATTTTGCTTCATACCTGGACTTAACTGTTGGCAAATGTACATAACACTTAACTCACACAAGAGTCTGCACAAGACCATATATATACGGGTCTTAGCATTAAGCTTAACTGTCTGATACCTGTAGACACCCTGGTAAAAACGTTAGCAGCAGTAAATACTGCAATAAATACAAATATGAATGTGCTGTGTTTGTGTGTTGATTCCAGTTCAGCGGCGAGGAAGAGGAGAAGATCAAAAGAGCAGTGGGAACTTTCTGTAGCAACCAGCCGTCTGCACTGGAGCTCATCAAGAGCAAGAAGAAGAAAGACCAGCGGTTCACTTTATTCATGCAGGTCAGAAAACAACAGAGTACAGTAAACCACAGTCCACTGTCAGGAGGGGGTTTAATATGTGATGAGGAAATCATGATAGATCAAACATACGGCAGGAGATGAGCTGACAGAGAGTGACACTTGGATTTGATGTATAATGTATTTTAATCAGAAGGAAGTCTCAACATTCTCTCTTTATATTAGTTTGAATTCTTACATTCAGGAAAACAGGCAGTAGTTTGGCTTTTTAGAAAAGCGTGAATAAGAAATATACCCATGATGATGAGACAGTGAGTGTGTAAACTAATTGTGTAATGATAAAGAAAGTTCAGAAATAACACAAGCAACACCAGAAGCTACACAGTGGTTTGAGTTGAAGGTGTGAGAAAGAATAGTATCAGTAACATTGTTAACACTGTGCTACATTACAGAGAAATACAAAAGCGTACTAATGAACCTTCATTAATATAGGCCTATATTTTATCTACAAGTGCACGTCACACACTGAGCGAGCCGCCTGTTAATGACGCTGTAGGCTAATGGGCATGTAGCAACTTCCATGTTTCAGATGATACGTCATGTTTGTAGTCGACCAATGAAGATGAGTTTACATATCACCTTGGGTTCGTCCTTCACCTTCTCAAAATGATCCCACACTTTGGATTTCCTGCCCGACATGTTATTAACTAGCCTGTGAAATAACCGCAGGTACCAGCCCTGGAAATTAACCCTATGGGCCCGAACAACGCATAGTGCGTCCAAATTCACACCCGTTCTTCTCTGTGGATTTTCTCCACGACCGTGTGTCATAGCGAGAAGCCACGCATATCACATGAAACAGAACGGAAATGTAGCTTTCCGACAAGACCAAGCACTTGTCGGTAGTCCAATGTTTTCACAGTGAAAAAAATGCTAAAGTTACACTAAAATCATGAATAACAGAGCTTTCATACAGCTCTGCACACACATTACTCTTGGATGGATTACTTGTGAACACAGGCTCGCACAGAAATGCCACGCATATCACAGGAAAGCGCAGGACCAGAGCTTTCCACTGATACCACACACATCATTGTACTGTCATCCCATCACACTATAAATACAGATCAAACGTCTACAAAATAAAAACCTGACGAATTTCTTTACAATCCATTATAGAGATCTTGTTATCAGTCACTTCATATAGTGCGGAATATCGTATCTTACCACGTCTTAGGCTTGCGTGTGTTTCTCCCTGTCTATCCACATTTGTAGTCCGGCTTTCAAGATGCAAATATCTCCATATTGTCCAGTTGACACTCCATCAAACTTTGTATGACAAGACCAGCCACTTCACCTTTGCGCACCCAGACAACTGAGGCCTAATTATGCATGCTGACAGGGTCGTAGTCACCATATACATTGAGGGGGACATGTGCCCCCCCACCAATGCCCAAAATGTCCCCCCAGTATATAACTGAAACTGAAAAACAACAACAAACTTTGTTTACTGCAAACAAAGTGGCAAATATTATCTTGGAGGACATCATTGCACTTGGTTGACTATTTTTCTATGATCTTAGATGTAAATATTGCATGTTTCTTTCAGATAAATCACATTTTTGATTTGTGAATGAGTCAATGGAATTTCTTGCAATAATGAAAAAATACTGGCAATCATGTCCGCCTGGCACAAACCACATGTTTTGGACAGCTGTGAAGTGACAGAATGTCCCACCATCATGGTTCTTATATTGCCAGATTCCAGAGAGTCTCCCCTCTTCATATATGGCAGAATATGTCTTCTTCAAACTTGCTATGGTGAGATACGTGTAAAAATGTAAGAATTTAGTCACATGGATTTGTTTTTTTCATTGATATAAAAATCAATATAAAATACAGGCACATAGAAGGACATGTAATGATGGCAAATCTGGTTAGCCCAGATTGTCCTGAAAAAAACAAGATATAGCATGTGTATCTAGCCTTTATAATGACTGTGATATGAGCTTAAAAGTAAAGGCAGTAAAAATACCCCAAAAACGCCTAGGGCCCATAGGGTTAACCTGACTCCTGTCTGACTGCTGAGCGTGGACACTTCCTGAGTCCTTTCAAATTAAATTCCCACATGGTCCAGTTTATTTTGACAAGGCACAGCTCCTTCTGCGATTAAACAACCAATTAAATCTTGCTGACTAATGACCTTTTTGGTCGACTAACGTTTGCTCGACTATGAAGGGGCAGCCCTACTTTCATGTCTTTCTTTTGGCTTGCAATGTGTTTTAATCTGTGCTAATCTGCCGTTAGAGTTACCTATGCTGACATTTACTGTTTTGTTTTTTTTTTTCACGTGCCTCTCAGGACTTCTGTAGTTTATTGCTCTGAATTAATTTTGACCCGTATTTTATCTTCTCATGCATCCCAATGCCCTGATTAAATATTACATCTGTGTATTGTGTCATATGTTATCAGTTACAGAGGTTTTGGGATGTCGACCCTTCTTATTCTACCTTATTATTTTTCTTTCAGGAAGCTGAGAGCAACCGTCTGTGTCGCAGGCTGCAGCTTAAAGACATCATTCCTGTGGAGATGCAGAGAGTCACCAAGTATCCACTCCTGCTGGAGAATATTGCCAAGTACACAGGTAATTAAACTAACTAACTAAACTGCACAGGTGTTGATATAACTGCAGGCCCTTGATTTATCAGGGATCTGGATGTTGTGCATCAAGCAGCTGTTTGTTATGTATGTTTATACCCTCACAGAAGATGGCGAGGAGAGGGAAAAGGTGAAGAGGGCTGGAGAATGTTGCAAAAAGATCCTCAACCACGTCAACCAGGCTGTCAGAGAGGCTGAGAACAAACAGGTATACACATTTGAATCATTGTAAAATATATGTGTGTTAGGGTTAAAGCAATACTTGAGTTTCTGCTCATGGTTTGGGGATTTTTTTTTTAAAGATTAAAACTAACCTATCAGTCAACGTAACAGCTAAAAAGTACATTTTTTGTGCTGATTTCCAGGGTTTACAAGTGTTTAATGTGTTGTGTTGTTTCTCAACAGAGGCTGGAGGATTATCAGAGAAGGTTAGACCTGTCATCACTCAAACAGAGTGAAAACCCCATGATCTTGGAGCTGAGGGTAAGAAACTGGTTTTGAAGTTGTAAATGTATGCCTGATGCTTTATGGTCCTTTCTTGTTATACACTCTGGACCTGTATCTAGTCAAGGGAAGATGTTGAGGGTTATCAATGAAGCTGTTTGTTGTATTTTTTATATTGAAAGTTGATTCTTGTCCTGCAGAATCTGGACCTGACCAAGAGGAAGATGGTGCACGAGGGACCTCTCTCCTGGAAAGTCAATAAAGACAAGACAATTGGTACACACACTCACCTGTGTGCGAGAGTAACATTTACAATACAAGAAGTCAGGTTACAGTTTTATATCACCATTGTCGTCCTTTCAGAGCTGTACACAATCCTCCTGGAGGACATCCTGGTGTTACTGCAGAAACAGGACGAGCGTCTGGTCCTCAAATTCCACGGCAAGAATCCGGCCAGTGCCACCGACACCAAACACATCTTCAGCCCCATCATCAAACTCAACACTGTCCTGGTTCGTCCAGTGGCAACTGGTACGAACTACGCTCACTCCAAAATACTTCATATTATGCATTTTGCAGTGCACTGTATCTTTATGGTCCACTTGTCTATGACCGAATAGCTTAAAAACTCATCAGCCTCAGCTGTACTTTGTGTGTGGTGCAATATAGCATGTTTAGCAATGTTAGCGTGTAATCATTGTTGCATTGTTGTCGTCATCAGACAACAAGTCTTTCTTCGTGCTGTCCATGTCTGAAAACGGAGCTCAGATCTACGAGCTGATGGCTCAGACGGTGTCCGATCAGAGAGCGTAAGTCTCGCACCACAAACAAACTTCACGTCACCTGTTTCCTGTGTCTCATCCTGCTGCTGTATCGCCTCTGTCCATGCAGGTGGCAGTGTCTGATCACACAGTGTGCTGACGCCATGAAGGCCAAACCTCACAACAGAGACAGACCTCCAGTTCAGTCTGAGTGAGTCCACTAACTGCAGCTCCTTCACTCACTGATACTGGTGTTTTTGTATTGTTTCTAATTTGAGTGTGTTTCAGTGCTGAGCGAGACGCTATTGAGATCATCAAAAGTGGGATGCCCAAGGCGAGCAAAGATCCTGACGGCACATCAAGTGGAAGCATCCATTCTTCAGGTACTGTAGCTGTGGTTGGATGAAGGTTCTGTCAGTAATGAACAGTGTTGGGCAAGTTACTAAAAATTTGTAATTAGTTACAGTTACTAGTTTGTTTTTTCTTCAAAGTAATTGAATTACTTTACCAATCACTGCATATAAAAATAATGATTTACTCAGTGTTGCTGTCGAACAGTGGGACAAGACAACTGTCAAATTTTATCTGTGTTTGTTCCCCTTATAACTGTGATGAACAAGTGGCACAAAAAAACAGAATACATATTTGTACACAGTTAGACATTTGACAGTAATATCTTCATCATGATAGGCCTTATGAAAAACATAAACACACTGCGGTTTATCCTTTAACCTTAACAGTAATTCATATCCGGCACTTAGACTGCAACTCACCACTACAAGCATATATATCCTTGATCTCTGTGAGGGAAAAATAACGTCCAGATTTCCAGGGCAGCAATGCCCAAATTGTTGGCAGTTGTGTGCAGTCGTTACCGTCTAATGCTGATAGACTGATTGACTGATACACTTAAGTTCGGGTCACTAATGATGCATTAGTCCATCTGTGGGTCCTGCAGCATTCTGAATAATGTTAAGATATGACCAACCTTCCACCTTCTCCTCCCCTCCTCCCAAACACACAACATTAAATCAATTATTATCTTAAATCATATTAAATATAACTGGGGAAAAATCTGGTAATTATGCTGTTTTCGTCTGTTATGATCAAGACAAAATTAACAAATAAGCCCATTTAATATTCAATAATTGTAATTGTGTTATTTATTTTAAAGTTTTTTTTAAAGTTAACAGTTACATGTCTAGTTGCCAACAAAAGTACTTGGATTACAGTAGCACGTTACGTTCTCATAAAGTTCTTTGAAACACATTACTCCCAACTGGTGCTGAAACATTCAGTTTATTATTAATTTGATTTACAAAAAAAAAAAAAAAAAAAAAAATTCTCTGTTTCATTCTGAACTAAATATTTTTTGACTTTTAAATTCAAGATGTCACTTTTTGTTCCTAAACTATTTTCTGACAAACAGAAACAAGCAGCCTGGTCATACATATTTTGCACATCCCTGCAGAAACTCAACTCTGTACAACTCTTTAATTTTTAAACCGACATATTTTTATGGTATTTTTTTTTCATATTTTTATTGTAATTTCTCAAATCTTTATTTATGTTTCTTTTGCAGTTTTGGAGTACGTCCTTTTATTTTAATATTCTTTTAATGTGTTAACTGTTAAGCACATTGTATTTTAAAACTGTTTTGGCCATAAACCTAATTCTGAATCGGTTTTTAGACTAAATGGTGCATTAATTGAAGAATATACTGAAAAATGAATGAATATAATAATTAAAATAATCATTGTTCATCAAGAGCTTCAACAACAACAAAACTAACTTCATCTCCATCCGTTTCCTCTGCAGGATGTTTGATTCTGAACACTCATAGTTCGAATGTTTTACAAAAAGTATTTGATATTTCACATCAGATTAAAAACTATGAGCTCAAATCTCAATCCATCCCAGATAAAGACGCCGCCTCTTCTCCAGACATTCAAGTGCCACAGAGTATCAACCCGTTTGATGGGATGAAATCGGAGGATGAGGAAGAGGAGCTGGTCGTGGCAGACCGACAGGAGGAAGACGAGGATGATGAAGAGGTGGATGAAGCAGAATTAGAGGCTTTCCTGGACGGGCAGCTGGCAGATGGACTGCCCTTCCTACAGGAAGAGTCACGTCAGGGCATCGCTATTGAAAACCAAGAGCATGAAGCGTTTGGGGTACCCTCCTCTAAAGGGGAAGAAGCTCTCAGGACGTGTAAGTCAAATGTTAAAGGGTCAGTTCACCCAAATTACAAAGACACATTTTATCACTTACCTCCAGTGGCATCTCCACAGGCAGATTTTTGAGAGTGTAAAAGATTTTGAGATGACATTTACATTAGAAAATGACACATTTCTCTCCGTCCTAGTGGCGATGCTGAAGCAGGCTCTTTTCAACCACATGATAAGCAGAGAGACCGAGGAGGAGAAAGAGGAGACACAGGAGAGCAAGCAGAGTGCCTCTGTGCCTGCGAGCCCCGAGGGGCCCCCTGAGAGCCGAGCGTCTGCAGGTTCACAGAAAGAAAACCCTCAGCTCCCGTCAGGACACACAGAGCTGTCTGAGACGCCTGAACGTAATGGTGAGAGAATCGTAAAAAAGTTTTCTGTGTGGATCTTTGTCTGGTGTACTGAAGGATTAAAGGAATAGTTTGACATTTTGGAAATTACACTTATTCACAGTCTGGCAAAGAGTTTGATAAGAATTGATACCACACGTATATCTGCTTGTTAAGGCTACATCCAGCAGCTGGTTAACTTTGCTTAACTGTTTAACATAGCCAGGCTAGCTTTATTCTCCTGTCTCAAGTCTTGGTGCTGAAGCAAAGCTAACTGTCTGCTGGCTGACAGATATGAGAGGTATCAAACTCAACAAGCGTAACAACTGTAGAAATATTTTTGAACTCTTCCACCTGCTCTGCTTCTCCACCCAGGTGGGTTTGTGGTTCTGGATTTTGGTGGAGAGGAGAGCAGCACTGATGATGATGGAGGAGTCGGAGGTGATGTGGGGATCGACATGAGCAAGCTACTGTCCTCCTCCTCGCAGGCAGGGGGCAGCAGTGGCCCCAACCTCAGCAGGCAGCTCATGACCCACCTACGCCTCCTGCAGGCCGACCTGCAGTATCTGAAGGTACTGCGCATTTAACCAACAGCATGTCTTAGCTCCTCTGACACACACACACACACACACACACACACACACACACAGAGTCACAGACCAAACACATAGTGGGAAATCCCAACTGGAAGTAGTCAACCTCATAGTGGACACAGATGGTCTGATTGTTAATATGATGCTTGTAGACCTGCAGAGATGAGCATATTTCTGCACAAAAAGGCACAAAATGGTTCGTCTTTATTTTGTGTTTCACTTTTGTTGTTTTTTGCTGGCTGACCAGAGTTATTTTCGGAAAGCTGAGAAACCAGAATTTCTGGGGAATTCTCATCAAAATCCGTTTCAGTTTCCTGTGAAAAATACCTGCAGGGTCCTGGGATTTTAGCTTGTGTGTGCTCATGACGGGACCTTATACACACTATCACGCTACTGTCGTAGTTATATATATCTGTTATAATAGTACTTTAACTGTCTTGTACTATAGTACTTCTACTGAACAACTACTTGTAGTAATTATAGTTTACAGTTCAGTCTTGTGCAAAATATTTTTTAAGATTAAAAGAATGCCTCCCAACAGTATACGACTGGATAAATGAGACTTTGATTATACTGTACGAGTTGTGTGAGAGTTTGTGAACAGATGTTTTTATATAGTTTTGCTGTTTTAAATGCAAACCCCAATGACCTCAATTCGTAAAGATTGTTGGCCTTTTTTGGATTCTCCCTTCACCATGGAGGTGTGAGAAAAGAACAGTTTTCTTCACAAATTCAAGGTAACACGGGGTGGGTAATTGATGTAAAAAATGGTGCATCGTCTGCATAGCACATCTCTAGCAGGATAATATCTTCACCCATTGGGGACCTGTTGTTGAACCACAGCCAATGAGAGTGCTATCTCGGGAACAGGAAACTTTACTATATGTATTGTATTTGCAACGTAGACCAAAGTCGTTGTTGCACCTGAAGGAATCAGGCTATTTTGGGAACAGGTGTGGCAACGACAACAAAAAAAATCCTGTTTCGTGCAAGGTCATTTCCCTTGTTACTCCTCACATGTGCTTTTTTGGAGACCAGACATACTCATCGATTATCCTCCTGGTGGAAGATCTTATCTTGTGTGACTCCCTGTCGTAGGTCATATAGTGTAAAAACCATGATAACTTACAGACTCCTGATTACAAGACAGCAGGTTATGTAGTGTGAGCAATACAGCGCTCTGAAAGCAGTGTGAACTTGGCATAACAGAAATAAAAGATTAAATGAAATATAAGAGATTAATTATCTATAATTTTGTTTCTTAAATCAAACTTTATTTATGTTTAGAAATCCCAGGAGTCCACAGAAAGGAGTTATATATTCTGGGAAAGTAATATTTTTGTAATCACGGAAAACCCTAACCCGAAGCAAGACATATAACACAGCATATAACTAGCGATGTGTGCAATTAGACGTCTAAATGATTAATCGTCTGCCCCCTCGCTAGTCGGCACCAGAAATATTAGTTGGTTAAACCAATTGGTGTTTTGTTCACGTGCAAGGCCGCTTAACTGTCATGCAGCCACCCGCCGCTAGTGGGTGTTACAGAGCGGTAAGACAGCAGTCCCCCTTCCCACAGTAATGCTCGAGGAGACTGGAGTTTTAAAACAGCATGGTGGGAAATTGGAGAGATGTCCTCTCACAAAACCAGCGCAGTTTGGCTGAACTTTGATCTAGAAAATGAATTCAGCAGCAATGAATCTTTTTTGAGACGTTATATTATTTGTTAACT
This sequence comes from Epinephelus fuscoguttatus, assembly GCF_011397635.1. NCBI lineage: Eukaryota > Metazoa > Chordata > Actinopteri > Perciformes > Serranidae > Epinephelus > Epinephelus fuscoguttatus. The sequence continues at coordinate 15,892,288 of NC_064763.1, forward strand.
TTGAGTGAGTTGTTGTCAGATAATGTGCAGGTTTACATTCATACTGCACGGAGCAAAATGCCTCATTTCAGCTGAAATTTAATTATAATTTAGATGTTTTATTAATTTAAAAGTGAATTGCTATAATTTCTGTCAGATAATCTGCAAGGTTCAATGTGCCCCATATTTTAGAGGCAGTTTATTTATTTTAGATGTTATTTTAGTGGTTAACTTTTGACGGAGTTGTCGTCATGTTCACATTCATACCGCATGGTGTCTCGCACTTCAGCGGCATTTAAAATCCGACATGGTTTTTGAAGATTGTGATTAAAGGCTTCAAAGGGCTCTTAATGCACACACTAATTTTGGGACAATGTTTCAAATACTTAACAATAAATTGTGCTAAATTTTGACTGTTTTCTGAGTGTTTTCCCGTTTTTTAGACTAGTCCACTAGTCTTGATTAAAATTTTCATTTAGTTGCCAGGAACATCCCTACATATGACCAGGAACTGCCCATTAGTTAGACAGCCCATTGGTTCGACATCCCATTGTTCCGACCATATTAAACTCATTGTTCCGAAGTTCGTTCTGAAATCATCATGATGCCCTGTGGTTAAGGTCTGGTTAGGTTTAGGCACAAAAACCACTTGGTTAGGGTCAGGAAAAGATCATAGTGTGGGTTAAAATGAAAAAGAAAGTGACAAACACATAACCTGTGAGCCAGCTCCGCCTCAAGCCGGTCGCGGCGCACCATACGCCCGCCACGAGCCGTTCAGCACCGCGGACAGTCGGACTAATGGGATGTCGAACCAATGGGCTGTTGAACCAATGACATGGACCCCATATGACCATCATCACGAGATCATCTTTTGGCTCCTTCATTTTAGCATGCACGCCACATTTCTTTTGTTTCGCTGTCTGTTGAACCACAGTGAATTTTGTTGTGATGCTTTTTTTCCAGGAGGTGGAGATGAAGTACAACGAGCTGCGACAGACAAACAGTGACATGGCGACTGACTCTGACGACAACAACGGTGTGTTTCACTTCCCTCACTAACTTTAAACAATCAGCTGAATGAATCCACATCAATCTGTTGTACATTTACAATAAAATCTCAAACACTTTCTTTTGATGTTTTTCAGACGGGATTCAGTGATGAAAAACTTCACTCTCTCTCGGTCCTGTGAGTTTTTAATGCCACTCCATGATAACTTTCTTCCGGATGAATCTTTGACTGTTTATCACTGGTGTTCCCCGACAATGGAGGCTTAATGTCAGATCTCCCACTTCAGGCATGAATCAGTGGAGGACATTATCACCCACTATAAACTCAAAATCCCTCTGAGGAGAGACTCTGTGGAATTACTCGAGGACAATTCAGTCACTTTTTGCTATAATGATAAGAATAATCAACTGCATAAATTATCTTAAACACTGGAGATATGAAACAGAAAAAGGGGCAAAGTCGAGTGTGCGAAGTCTCACGGATGTACAGCAGAGATTAACAGACATTAAGTAATGGAAAGAGACAATGAAGACTGCGACCAGAACAATTCTCTGAGGATCATAAGGTAGACGGTCTTATTCAGGTTCACTGCTGTAAGCTTGATATAGAATTCTGCAAAAAGAAATGAGAGACAGCCTCTCCTGTACATATTCATCCCAGCACTCCGAATGCTTCAAGGTAGACTTTCCTTTTTTTGTAACAGCACTGAAAAGCAACACTTAAATTGTTTTTACATTTGGCAACATGCACAAAAATCATGTAAGATACTGCAGCATTCATCCCTAGCATCCCCAAAAGTATCTTTGTGTTTTATGTTGTTTGTCTTCAGCCTAGCTCATATATTCCTCTAAAGTTCACGTTGTATCTTATTTGTTTTATCTGTACACAAACAGAAATGTAAAAATTAAGTTTATGGTTTCAAGAGGATTTACTTGCTGGAACTATTTCTTTTTGCCGAACAACAGCTGACTGTGTCCAGCTTTGTTGTCAAAAGATACGTTTGGTGCCATCATAACTGCACAGTGGCCAAAACCTGTGCTCACCGACCGTATATGGCAACCCGTGCTATAGCTGAAGCGACAGATAGATAGATCCAGGCAGGGTTGGAAATTTTTTTGTCCATCTGCCACTGTGGCTGATGGATTCCAAAATCTGCCAGCCACTTAATAGATTACCATTGGGTTTTTGTTTTTTTTTGGCTGGGGAATGAAATAAATCTAGCAACCTCTTGCATATTTTACCAGAATCTGGCTCGTGGCTGGTGCTCATTTCTAACCCTGGATCCAGCATGTAACTCCCACTACAGCCACAGAGTAATTTAAAATTTACATTTCTGTTCTAGGGACACATGCTGTGTCTTTAACCGCCTGGAAAACGCGAGATTGGTTGTTGCTTGAGTCGGTTTTTGAGTGCGCCTTTTGCGTGTATACATTTTTAAAAAATGGATCCGAGGGTGCAAAAAAACACTGCATGTGTACGAGACCTTAGAAGTGTTTGTAGGCTTGTTTTGTAACTTTAACGGAGCCAGGCTGTCTCCCACTTTTTCAGTCTTTGTGCTAAGCTAGACTAACCATGTCCAGGATCCAGCTCTGCACTTGACACATAGACATGTTAGTGATATTGATCTTCTCACCTCACTCTTGCAAAGACCGCAAATAAGCATATTTCTCCAAACTGTTCATTTGTCAGGTATTCCTGCAGTAGTTATGAGGGGCTTGTGCACGTAAAGTTTTTTCCAGGTTGATAAACTGAACACGTCAGAATTTGCAAAGCTGAAGTCTGACTGTCTCAGTTTATGTTTGTTCAACCAAACCGTCAGAAAATATGTTGGCATTGGACACTTCTGAAAACCCTGGATATGTAACATTTGCACACTATTGTGTTGTGGATACAGTACAGGCCAAAAGTTTGGACACACCTTCTCATTCAATGCGTTTTCTTTATTTTCATGACTATTTACATTGTAGATTCTCACTGAAGGCATCAAAACTATGAATGAACACATGTGGAGTTATGTACTTAACAAAAAAAGGTGAAATAACTGAAAACGTGTTTTATATTCTAGTTTCTTCAAAATAGCCACCCTTTGCTCTGATTACTGCTTTGCACACTCTTGGCATTCTCTCCATGAGCTTCAAGAGGTAGTCACCTGAAATGGTTTTCCAACAGTCTTGAAGGAGTTCCCAGAGGTGTTTAGCACTTGTTGGCCCCTTTGCCTTCACTCTGCGGTCCAGCTCACCCCAAACCATCTCGACTGGGTTCAGGTCCGGTGACTGTGGAGGCCAGGTCATCTGCTGCAGCACTCCATCACTCTCCTTCTTGGTCAAATAGCCCTTACACAGCCTGGAGGTGTGTTTGGGGTCATTGTCCTGTTGAAAAATAAATGATCGTCCAACTAAACGCAAACCGGATGGGATGGCATGTCGCTGCAGGATGCTGTGGTAGCCATGCTGGTTCAGTGTGCCTTCAATTTTGAATAAATCCCCAACAGTGTCACCAGCAAAACACCCCCACACCATCACACCTCCTCCTCCATGCTTCACAGTGGGAACCAGGCATGTGGAATCCATGCGTTCACCTTTTCTGCGTCTCACAAAGACACGGCGGTTGGAACCAAAGATCTCAAATTTGGACTCATCAGACCAAAGCACAGATTTCCACTGGTCTAATGTCCATTCCTTGTGTTTCTTGGCCCAAACAAATCTCTTCTGCTTGTTGCCTCTCCTTAGCAGTGGTTTCCTAGCAGCTATTTGACCATGAAGGCCTGATTCGCGCAGTCTCCTCTTAACAGTTGTTCTAGAGATGGGTCTGCTGCTAGAACTCTGTGTGGCATTCATCTGCTCTCTGATCTGAGCTGCTGTTAACTTGCGATTTCTGAGGCTGGTGACTCAGATGAACTTATCCTCAGAAGCAGAGGTGACTCTTGGTCTTCCTTTCCTGGGTCGGTCCTCATGTGTGCCAGTTTCGTTGTAGCGCTTGATGGTTTTTGCGACTCCACTTGGGGACACATTTAAAGTTTTTGCAATTTTCCGGACTGACTGACCTTCATTTCTTAAAGTAATGATGGCCACTGGTTTTTCTTTAGTTAGCTGATTGGTTCTTGCCATAATATGAATTTTAACAGTTGTCCAATAGGGCTGTCGGCTGTGTATTAACCTGACTTCTGCCCAACACAACTGATGGTCCCAACCCCATTGATAAAGCAAGAAATTCCACTAATTAACCCTGATAAGGCACACCTGTGAAGTGGAAACCATTTCAGGTGACTACCTCTTGAAGCTCATGGAGAGAATGCCAAGAGTGTGCAAAGCAGTAATCAGAGCAAAGGGTGGCTATTTTGAAGAAACTAGAATATAAAACATGTTTTCAGTTATTTCACCTTTTTTTGTTAAGTACATAACTCCACATGTGTTCATTCATAGTTTTGATGCCTTCAGTGAGAATCTACAATGTAAATAGTCATGAAAATAAAGAAAACGCATTGAATGAGAAGGTGTGTCCAAACTTTTGGCCTGTACTGTATGTTGAAACTTTACATTTCAACAGTGCTGTGATTAACTTGTGGGTAAAAAAAAAATCACTTGGTTATGCTTAAGAAAAGATCATGTTTTGGCTTGGATTACCTGGTTTTGCGGCACAGTCCTGTAAAAAACAGCTGCTTTTTCTGCCCACAAGGTTGGCAGGCGTCTCCACTCGGTGATCCACCATTCCCTACATCATTTTACAAACGTTGATATGATACCTATAAAATAGTGGTTCCCAAACGGTGGGTCACTGTCCAAAAGTGGGTCGTGGCTCCATTCTGAACGGACTGCAAGTGACTTTATTTTGAAGTACAGTGAATTTCTGGCACTGAGCTTTTATTTTGAAGTGCAGTTTCCTGCTGTAGAGTGAGTGACTAACAGACAGCTCCTTGAGAGAGACTAGACTAACTAGATAGTTAGATATGGTGCTTGAAAGTAGAAATTTAAGACTGTATTAAATAAGGGATGCTGGAAAATATAAAACATAAAAAGCACAATTAGCTGGACGACATGGTCAAAGACATGTGTGATGCTGAGTGTGTTAAACCGCGTGGACCTTCAACTAATAACTAAAGAGAAATCTGGATCCTGTGGCTGCACCAGTTGGGAACCACTAATATAAAACATACAAATGTAGCACATTCATGGTTTGCAAAAGTGCATAATGCTGACACCTTCTTCTGGCGACAGGGCTGGTTTGGTTGTGGGTTGTTTTCTTGGTTTGAGTGTCTGAGCAGAAAACAGTTTTAAATTTCCTAGAGAGCACTTGTTTAAAGCACCAAATTTCAGCCAAAGTCAGAACCGACGATGAGAGGGATGAACAGACAGAAGGAAAGGTAAAACACAACCTCCTCGACATGTTTGTGTGCAAGAATCCGAATGTGGCACTGTGCATTACAACTCTGTTTTTTTTCGTTGTATCAGAAGTACCCGGTAGGCTGCAAAATACTGCAGCTATAAAAAGATTGATACACATTGTGTGTAACTGCTGGTGTTTTTGCTGAAGCACAGTTCACTAAATAATAGTCACTGTGAGCTTTTCAGAGTGTGTGCACATGTGAATTTATTGAACTGAATTTTATTCTAGAATTTATTTTCCATTTGTTTTCTTACTTCCACCGGCCTCCTGACGTTGTGCACAGCGAGGCGATTGACTAACCTGAGTGCAGTTTTTCATCTCTGTCATTCATCACCCAACACTAAAAACCACGTTAATCTTTATTTCTCTGAATCACTCAGAGAAGGTTTTCCTCCAGGATCATTTCTGCTATGGGCTTCTCATGAAAGCCGTCTTCAGCTTGTAACACCCGTCTGTTAGGTACAAAGATTCACCCATCAAACATCTGCACTTCACTCTAATGGTCAGACTGAAAAAGACTGAAATATTCTCTCGCCACAGGACTGCACAGACGACATTACGGCTTTGATTTTTGGATGAAGTATAACGAAAAAAAAGAAAAACTGAAAAGAATATATAGACACAAAGAGATTGTTGTGGACTGTTTTCATTGTAAAGGAATATAATGTACAATTACGACTGTATATCAAAGGTTTTGTGTGTGTTTTTTCTACACCGTGCGATCATGTAATGTTTTAACACAAACTGCTTAAAAGGAGGATGAAGTGTCAGCATTAATCTGTTTTATAAATGTTCTATTGAAAATGTTTTATTTTTATTACATTGTTATTAACCCTGTTATTAACATGTCTGTTGAGAACACATATCGCTCCTTTTAGTGCAGAGATTTAAAGCTGAGCTGTTGTTAAAAATGAAGGGGGAAAAGAGAAATTTGAGTTTTAGTTGGTCTTTTGTGGGGAGTGGGGTTTGTCCATCTTTTGTTGGGGACTATTTTTGGATGCGGATTAATACACATTTGGTGCTCCAGCGCCCGACCCTGTGCATGAGGACCCTCTGAAGATGAACATGAGGGGTCGTGAGATGATTGACAAGAAGAATTTTTGGACATTTCTCTCTCTGTTTATCTCTGTTTTTTAACAGGTAAACCCTTTGAAACCTGAGCTCATTGGCTTGATTTCCCTCAAAAACATGGGAGGAAGGTAATAAACAAGATTAGCAAATTAGCAAGAAATTTGAAAAAAAAAAAAAAAAGAAATTACCTGGAAAAAAAGTGCTTAAGAATTATAATAATTCTGTACCAAAAATTTAAACATGTAATAATAATGATTATAGATGTAATTTATCCCTAGCTTTTTTCTTTGTTCACCATTTTTTAAAAATAATTTTCTAAATCTAATATTTTTTTTGCAGTTTGTGGGATGTTTCTCACAAGTTGCTCATGGCCTTTCTTATCATATTTTTTTTTAAAGCAATCGCACCAATATGCTCAGGTTTCAAAGGTTTAAAAACTTGCGAAAGACGTGTGAAAGCAGCACAAGAAAAGTGATGTCGCTCCAGGTTTCACAGGGTTAATCTCCTCAGGGGTCTCATTACAGAAAATTCTTACATCTGAAATCCTATCTTATCTCAGTTTAAGATGACACTTAGGATTTTTTGTATCACAAAAAAAACATGGTTCTTCACTGCATTAAGAAAAAATAAAATCCTGTCTTATTTTCAAACAGAAATTTGCTAACTGAGGGATCTCACATTAGGAATCCTAAATTAAGACGGCATAAACCCTGTCCTAAATAAACAATAACCGTGAGGTCTGTGAGGCAATGACAGTGAAGTTTGGTAACAACACGAACACTGAAATATAATTACTGAAACTCTATTGAACCGTATGACGTTTGACATTTCCCAGACCATGTGTTAATGGATGAAAACTGCCATGGCGATTAATTACGACCGGCCACGACTATGTGTGTGTCATTGTAGAAAATTGTGTTCTCCATGACACCTATTTTAACAGAAACTACCACATAGCTGGGAAATATTTTGCAAGGTGTTTATCTGTCTGTCTGAGTACAGATTTTGTCAACGCAATAACATCACAATTTTACATCCACTACAGTTCTCTAGCTTAAGAAATGACAGGGAATTAGGTAAAGGAGAGACAGTGTTTTTATTACAGACGTTCGACATACAATCTATATTTTCCCACCTCACCCTCCTCAGGATTGGCCCCACAGCTGTCAAGGCAGGGTTTAAGTTCCAATGTCACACCAGTGCACACTGCAATCAATACGTCTTGCACTTGAAGTGCTGACACCGTTCAGTATTTTCCACTTGTGATTGTCTTCACTGAAAACACCTGGAGCCTGCCCTGAACGTCGGACTAGGTTTAACCTGAGTGAGTCGGTAATTAGTGGGTCATCCCTATGTTCCCAGGGTTCTATGTTTCCCGGGTTCTATGTTCCCCACTTAACCCTGCAAAAAAGGTTCTATGTTCCCTGCTTACACAAAAAGGGTTCTATGTTTCCCGCTTGGTTGAGCAGGCAACATAGAACCCGGGAAACATAGAACCTTTTTTGTGTAAGTGGGGAACATGGAACCTTTTTGCAGGGTTAAGTGGAGAACATAGAACCCTGAGAACATGGATACGCTCCTGTAATTAGTGGGGGAAGCAGGCAGATAAAACAAACAAAAATTAAAGAAAGGAAACGAGTCCACCTCGAGGGCAACACACATTTTTTTTTGCCTGAACTAGACAAAGAACAATACCAAACCAAACAATGTAAACAGTCCCACACAAGAGCAGCTAATGGACCACTGATGCTCTGCAGACACACAAATGGATGATCTTAAAAACCCTTAATTACAAAATATTAAAATGCATTTGAAATAAATGTTAAAAAACTACATGGCTAAAATTCAAAATACCTGGTACGTCAATCTACTTTCCTACAGACTACCAGCTGCCTTAAACCCAGCAGAGAAGCAGGTCTGAATTGATTAGTGCCTCCAACTTCCCATTGCTAAAATCGAACGCCTGTCTTTTTTGTGGTAGCAGTCTAGCTGGCCAGTGACCAGTGAGAGCTATTGATACAGTATTATGGTTCGTCCATCTCAAGTAGCCTACCAGTACAATCTAAACATAGATATACAGGCATGACAGGACGGGTGAATCAAATTTACAGTTTGAATTTTTGAAGTTAAGATAAAAAAAAAAAAGACATCTAAGACAGGACAGGACAGGACACAGCCATGGGTTAAAAAATTGCTTGTGTAATAGGAAGACAGGATTTATCCTATCTTTGAAACTTCAGATAAGAGGATGAGTAAAGATATTTTTCTGTGATGAGGCCCCAGGCCGCTAAAAGTGAAGTTAAACAACAGTAGAAGGTGACAATCCCTCTTTGATTTAATTACAGACATGTAAACTTTGATGAGGTTCTTTGAGTTGAATTGTTTCAAAAGGTAACAAGCCAAAAAAAGTTGGAAACCACAGGTCTAGTGTATTTACTGCAGAAAGCTGGTATATGTGGGATTGAATACAGTAACTAAATTAAGTAACAAACTGCGACATTTGGTCACTTCTATTATTTTAATACAGAACATTTTTTTCCACCAAAGCTTTATTTTGACATATGAACTTTCTCACTCCTTTTATACATCACACAGTTTGTAGCAGATCATTGAGGTGCAGATGAAAACATTTTTATTGTAAAATAAAAGTGAACACAGGTTTGGTGGACTGAGGTTAATTTAAAAATATGGTAGCTACATGAAAATTATCCCTAGTCCCCATGATGCCTTGCGTGAATTATGTGTGCAGCTTCTGGTGTTGAATCGAAACCCGTGATTTCCAATGGTGACAGTTTGTTTACAGTTCTCTATTCTTCTTTCCAAGAGCGATTGGGAAATAAAACGTGGAACACACCACCTGTTATAGCTCAGACAGGATTATGTGATCATACCTCTACCATCTCTGACAACCATCTCAAAGCAACCAAGCACGCTAACAATTAGCTCACCTTACTCCAGTAAAATACTGTTAACTTTAACATGGCCCGAGCTAGCTTAAGGTAACATCTGCTCCTTCTAAAAAGGATTTATGATTTCTCCAAACCTTCTTGGAATCAGGGTTGTTGTTCATATAATTCAATATGTATAATTGATGTACTGATGCCACAGCACCTGTAGAACTACAGAAGCTTGGAGGCAGCACACACATTTTAAAAGCCTGTGTCTCTCTTTTCCTTCAGTCACTTTTGTCTGAATGTCCGTCCAGTTTTTCTGAGCTGATTTCCTTCAGCTTGTGGTTCTCTCGCCACCTTTTATACTTAGCTCTACTTTTCTTGTAGCCAAACCTGGCGATGTCCACCATGAACACCCAGGCGAGTCCGTACATGACCACGCCACCAAGCTTCATGATCAGTGTGGTCCTGGGAGAGGTTAGCTCACAGTAAAACATGACTGTGCCAACTCCCACGCGCACGGTGGCGAACAGTAAGATAAAAAGCAAGTCCACAGCGTCGCCCAGCAGGCTGTCATACAGGCCCAGCTGCCGCAGGAACCAGCGGGTCTGCAGCAGGGGGTTGGTGATCTCGCTGCCAAAGATGACCCCGCAAGTCTCGCAGCCTGACACCCCCATGAACAGAGCGAGGAGGATGCCCACGATGCTCGCAGCGTGGTGTGCCAGCATGACGGGGCCCTCGGTGTGGTAGCACAAACACCAGGCCATATCGAAGAAGAAGTAGCCGAGGCAGACACACAGGGAGAAGGTCTGGAGCTCAGTGTTTTCTGTTCCTAGGGGACGGATGAGAAAGAGTCAGGGAAGAGGAGCATTAAAAACAAAACTTTGTACCATAAAGCAATATTCTTTGTGGTGTAAAGCAATTCATCTCAGACTGTGTACTGTAATTATACTAATAACCTAAAATTAAAGTCATAATGAGTTGGACTATTGTTAATGCTGTTGTCACAAAGACCAGATCACCTTTTGTTTTCCTCACTGTGTTCACGTCCTAGCACTGACCTGCATGTGTGAAGGGCCAGGGTCCGTCTATGAACAGCACGTATGCTGTCAGCAGCACTATGAGGACGCCATGGGACAAAGTGACCAGCCGGCAGTTCCACTCGGGCCCCCGCTGAGTGAAGGTACAGCAGAACAACTGGTAGAGACAGAACCAGCCAATCAGGCTGCAGATCACCTCCAGTACCGGCATGGCTGTCTGTGTGGGACGATTGGATTTATGTCACCATCACAGATAATCATGTCTCCATTGTGTCAATGTGTGAAATCTGAACACATTTTAAAATCAACAAAGGGATTATCAGTTTCATGAGGAGCCTGTAGGGCTTACTGAAGACATTACATTTTATTTTTTTGTGTTATTTATTTATTTATTTATTTTTATTATACATTATATGTCTTTTTATATTTTTCTTACCATATTTTCTTAGTGGAGCCTCCCAGCAAAAAGTATTTCACCCGATCATACTTGGAAAACTGGAGTGACATTAATCTTATCTCTTGTTTAAGAGTCCAGTAAATCTGAATGAATTATTCTATGGTGCTCATGGTTTCAGTAAAACCTGACGATTGAATTGTGGAGAATCTAACCAAGCTAAGTGTAGCATCTCCATATCAGCTATCAAACTGTAAGTTCCAGTGGGTGGTCAACAATCCGGTTTTGTACTTCCAAAGAACTTCTATAAAAATGAACTGCTTGGCAACCAGACCAGGCTTCTGTTTGAGACAGGCTTTTATTTGTCAAAATGTGTAGTTACACCGGGCTAATAAAAGAGACTGGGTGTTTAACTGGGACGAGGCTTTTAATTGAAGTTCTACAGTATTTGCTCATAAAGGAACAGTGTGAAAGATTTAGGGGGATTTTGTGGCATTGGTGAGGATTGCAGATTGCAACCAGCTGAAACTTCTCCCGGTTACAATTCCGAATCATCCTCAGAAGTCTCTTCCTGTCCATGACGAACAGACCAGTTGGTTTAAACTGGTAAAAACACTGAATAAACCAGTTCCACTTTAATAAGATAAGAGTTCATCCGACGCTCTTGTTGCGGAGGAATTGCCAACTATGGTGGCTGACGCGAAAACGCAGATGGCCCCATCAAGATCAAGTGTTTGTTTCGTCTGTTCTGGGCTACTTTAGAAACATGGCGGTGCAACTTGGCGGACTCGGGGGACAAGGACCCGCTTAAATGGGTCATTTTAAGGTAACTAAAACACAGTGGTTCTTATTTTCTGGTGATTATTCACTGAAGAAAAGCTACTCATTACGATATGCTCCATCTCTACCGACATATCCACCCAAATCCCACACACTGGACTAGTGGCGTAAGGTAGTTAGGATGGGCCCCAGTGCACGCTACCGTGCACATATCGTCTCGTCACATGTTCAGAGACTTGACACTGGATAACATCAACATACATATTACCCAGCAATCATCATTGCATATCTGTATATGACAAAAATACCATAGAAATTAAGAAATTATTAATGTAGTTTAACAATTTTAATAGTTGATTTATAGAGCAGTTGATTTATAGTGATAGAATAGGCATATAATTTGTCATAGATGCTATCAACTGTTTTACAAATGAAGAAATAAAATGACAAAGCTCTTGTTAGTAATTTCATGAGAGTTTTTCTTTGAACACAGGCATATTTTTAAGGTGGCAATCACTCATAAGGGCTGATTCTCCACCCAACACATTGTTGGAGGGCTCACTGTCTCTATAGGCCCCCACCTCATGGGCCCCAAAGCAACCGCACCACCTGCACTGTCTATACTTAGACCCCTGCCCTGGACCTTTAAATACTTAAATAAGAATAAAAGGAGTGTATAACAGTTACAATTAGGATACCACTATTAGTGTTTTTCCACCCAAACTTTCACCCAGTGTTGCGTTAATGCTTCACTGACCTGAGTAACACTAAAAAACAGACATAGCTGTCATGTGTTCACCCCGCCCTCACACACAGTAGCTTACCTTAACCCCTCCTCCTCTCAGCTGTCCCTAATATTCAGGATACGTGTAGAAAACGACTCCAGCAGTCGTACGCAGCCTCGGCCTCCATCACTGTTTACGTTCCATAAAAAGGCAGAAGGCAAAGTGCCCACAGCTCAGCACATTTGGGACAGACACATGTTCACTCTGTGAAGATGACAGAAATGCCATGTGCAGGCTACTATAGACAGTTAGTGGGTCCTTTATCCCTTCCCCCTGGATCTCAGACCTGATCCTCTTAAAGGATTACAGTCTCTGCAGATACCTGCTTTTAGACGGGACGGCTGATATGAAGCTGCAGCTGTTTCACACTGATGAAAAACTAAACTGAAGTTTGATCATATAACCCAGGGGACGGCAACATTTACTGTCAAAAGAGATGTTTTCAACCAAAGAGCCGTATGTGGCTCTGGAGCCACAGGTTTCCCACCCCTGATATAACCTGATGTCTTTGCACTGACTACCAATACAACAAGCAAGAGCTCGTTATAAAATCCTCCTTTTGCTTTACGAGACTTTTTTTCTGGCCCAACAGCCAGAACAAAATGTATGTTTATGAGCCATATCAGTGTTTCTAAAGTGAGGACTCGATTTATTTTGCCAAAGTTAAAGACATTTACACTATAAATTGGTGCAGAGAATGCACAAATTGATGCATAAACAGTCACAAGAATGCAGAAATCCAGTGTTTGATGCTCAAAATTTTCTGATGGAGGAACCCGTCACCTTCTGATTTCACACGTGTCCTTAAACCTAACCACACGTTAACCACAGTGTTGTTGAAATGTAAAGTTTCAGCCTGTCCGCCACATAATAATGTGCAAATGTAACATAGTCGTGATGCAGAAATGTACACTGCCAACTTTTTTCTGGTTGTTCCCTCCTGCACTCTCGGTCTTATGACTCCATCATGTCCTTTATGTTCTCTTAATGCTGATTATTTTACTGTTTCTAGATTTCACAAAGAATCTTTCAGGGACAGAATTATTTTCTTCCACTGATCTAGCTATTGTTACAGCTCAGCCAAGGAGGACATTATTCATGTTTACATCTCGTGTTGTTACAAGCACTTTCCTCTTATTCATGAGTAGATGCACACTTCCTTCTGCATAGTGATATGGTTAGTGGGTGTCAAACAAGGTCTGTAAATGATCTGGAGTAACTTGGTCGTGATTTCTGGCAAGAAACATCACTGTTGAGTTTATCAAAGTCTTATCAGCTCACCCTTTTTTCCTCTTTAAAGCCTTGTGGGTAACCTGTGAGGGTGTGACGTGTGCTTCTTGGTGTATACGGAGGGGATCATCTCTCTCAAGGTGTCATGGTGAAGATGGCAGACGGCAAACAGTGATGATAGTCAGTAAAAAACAAAAAATGTTTGTTGTTCTGTGGTGAAGACTGCAGTAAAGCCATTGTTGGTGAATGGCACCTGAACGAACGCCTATGAAGCGAAGGTTATGTGCTCACTGTACAGTCCTGCAGCATTAACCCACTTCCAGAGTCGCCCTAATCTGACACAAGAGTAGATTATTGGTCAGTCGTGGACACTTAAAGAACCTCTACTGTACTTCAAGCTCACGGTTAGTTTCATCCAAATATGGAAGTTTGTTTACAGTTTACACTGTGGTATTTGTTTATCTAAATTCTGACTGTAAGCAATCCTTTGACCCTGTAGTAGCCAACCTTCCTGATTTTGAGATTATTAAGAAAAATTGGGCGTAGCATTAGTTCAGGCAGGACACAATGTCAAGTTCAGCTCACACCCCAGCTACATTGGCTGATCTCAGGCAACCCAAACAACTGATGTAGCAGCTGATTGATGGAAGGGAGTCAGCTGATCTGATAGATCACATGATTCCTTTCTATGCAACCAATTAGCAAATCTCATTCAGGGCGCCCTATTTAAACTGCTCTGGCCTGCCTACTGTTGCTGCTTCCTCTGTAAGCTGCTTTGCAACGTGCCTCCACCCAGCTCCTCCTTTTCATGCTGTGTCTGACTTATCAGTGTCATCTCTTTTTGTCAGTGATGCTGCTCTGTTCTGTTCTGTTCCGGGGGGTCTTTGCTACTGCTCTCACTGCTTTAGGTTTTCTATGTAGGCGCATGGAAGGGCAGGGAGGTGAGGTTCTCTGTGAGATCTTCTGTGTGTGAAACATCCATCGAAACGATAAAGAATAGATCAATCCATGATAAAGTGATTATTAGTTAATAGTCCAAAATGAGCTCCACTTCAACAGACTACTACAAGATCCTACTTTTACATTAATGTCAGAGTAATAATAATCTAGATCACTTTTTGTCTACATTTACTACTTAAAGTACATTTTTCTGTTCATACTGTCAAACTATTACTCAAATAACACTTTTATTTCAGGACTTTTATTTGTGAGAGTATTTTTAGTGTGGTATCAGCATATACACTCCGGTTCAGCGGGTGGCGCAATGCTTTTCTAATGTGAACAATGTTGATAGTCAGAGGAAATAAGAACCGTAGAAGAAGAGTAGCTGTTTCCTCTTCCCGGGTTAACTAGGTTAGCCGAAGATAAATAAACACGCTACAATGACATTGACATACATAATTAGCATTTCTGCTGTTTCCCGTCACTTTCTGAATATCTCAAATTAGCTCTTCATCCCTTTGAACACATCATAAAACCTCCGTAATCACAGGAAGCAAAGGTAAGTTCACACGAGCATGAGGAAAAGCGGAGAGAACACGCCGCGAAACTCCGCTCACATTAGTAATAATTTAATATTCGCGTGAATACTATCAAAAATCTACTTGTATTAAAATATTGTAAGTTGTCTAAAACGAATGTTCATGAGCCGCTTTCTCATTCGGCGTTAATTACATACATCAAACATCACATTTTTGGATAATTTTAACCTATATTGGAGTCGTCGGTGTTTGCCTTAACGCTAACTTTAACGGTTAACTGTCACTACTGGGCCCGTCGGCGATGAAGTAGTTAACAGGTGTCATTTAATTAAAATGTAGAGCTGCTTAACAGACCAGCATCAAGCCGAATTTACCAGTAGACATTGACCATTCTTCAAAGACATTAAAGTCTCCTAATATGTATGGCTTTATTTTCAACGTGATGAGGGTAGCATTATTTGTGCGAATAAGTGAACGAAATTTGGCACAGTTAGATTTCCTCATCATCACCTAATACGCACAGTTGTACGGTTGCAGCTAATAAATCTAAAGATTTATTTATGTAGGATCTATTTTTCAATGTTATGTTATACTGTGTTATTATTGCTGCAGGATGCTCACAAACATTTTTACAATTTGTTGCACACTGGTTTAAGTCTTAATGAACAACAGCTGTAATAGTATATAACAAGGACAGTTATAAAGAAGTAGTAGTGCAGTTTGTTCAGATACATTTAATGTTAAATCTGAAATCCTGAAAATAATCCCTCTCCATAAAATTGTATGTTTAAAATGGGCTTCTCATGTCATTACACCCCAAACTAGTGATATAGTGATGTCTGTCTCTTTCTGCAGGATGGCTCTTTCCTGTGTGCGACTGTGCACTCGACACATGAGCAAAGGGCTTCAAGTCTGTGGGTATGCGACACTCAGTAAAGCATCCAGACCTCAGGAGAAAACCAGCAGCGGTCCAGTTTTTCAGTACGTCGGCGAGCACAAAAAGCCCAGCCACAAAGTGTTTGTGTGGGGCTTCAGTTTCACTGGTGCTCTGGGTATCCCCAGCTTTGTGGTGCCAGACAGCGGCAGGAAGAAGCCCTGCAAATATCAGCTGACTCCTTACCGGCTGGAGACTGCAGAGCAGGTGATGATCAGCTCTGCTGAGCTTCATGTGGAGCCTTTTAAGGTTTTGGCTCTTGATAATGTCCGTGTCAGTGACAAGTGTGAAGTGTAATTGAAATCAACATGTTTGATGCATATTTGGTGAAATCTTCTACTGTAGCCCAGAAGACTCGTAGGGACGTGTTAAAATATATGTATTTAAGACTGAACTCTCCTTCTAGATCTCCTCTGCTGCTTGTGGTTACGGCTTCACTCTCATTGCCTCTCCGACCAAAGATGTGATCAAACTGTGGGGCATGGGCCTGAACAAGGACTCTCAGCTGGGCTTCCAACGCACACAACACAGCCGCCGTAAGATAAAAACAAAAATACTGCTTACCACCACAAAGGAGAGCGAATATTGGATTTACATTAACCAGTTAGACAAAAGACAGCTCTATGAATGCAAGTGTTGCTCTGAGTCTGCTGGATGTGTGTGTGTGTTAAAATTCATGCTGCTTTCAGACCTATGTCAGAACTTTGCAGTCTCAACTTGCTTGAATGGTACTTTAAAATAAAGTAGTCCATAAAGTTAGGAAGATTATTTTTCATGGTTACCTTAAATCAGGTTTTTCAGTGAGCCATTTTATTTGTTAAATCAGTTGACATGCCATTGTAGTGACAATAGCTGGTAATCAATGTACACTCAACAGTTTCTGGAGCTCATAAGCAGCCAGACATACTGTGTCCTTAGAACAGATGGACAAAGAAAAAGTACCACCTACTGTACAAAAACACAAATCTCAACAATGGAAAGGCTAAGCAAATGTCACATCACACACTGGATTTTAGCTCCCAAAATGTTATTAACTTAAAAAAAAAAAGCAAAGCAACGTTTTGACTCTGTTGAGTCTTCTTCAGGGAAATTGCCAACATGACAAAGAGAGGGGCACCAAACTGTTACATCATGAAGACCTCGTGTGTACAGTTCATGGTAGGACATCACCACAGCCTGAAAAAAATAGCAAAAAGTCACATTAATCAACAAAAAAAGGCTGATTGTAAAAAAAAAACCAGATTCCTGAAAAAGAGAGTTACAGCATGCCAAGACAATACTATACAAATTTAATAAGACTTATGGGCCTATTTTACACCCTGCACAAAGTGCCGCACAGCACAGCACAACTGTGACTTCTACTTTCAGACCAACGCAGGTGTCATTTCCATGACCAGTACCCACGTTGTGTACGGAGCAAATGCACTAGCATCCATCTGTGCGCCCATGAACGTGTAGGTCTTAAAATTAGAAATTACGTGATTGCACCACTGACCAACAGAAACCTGGTCTAGAGTCAGAATGGTGCAGTGTTTTCCTGCTATTTAAAGGGCGCATTATTCAGATAGTAAGATGTGCCAACATGGGTGGGTTCAAATCGTGCGTACACTCCCTTGTTACACACACAGGGACGTGTGGAGAGGTGAAATAAAACATCAATGAGAAACGTTTTAATTACATCCTGTAAAATGTGAATAAAGCAAAAAGCAGAGCTGCTGTCTGAATCCACTTCAAGGCCCTGATCACACAAAAAGTGTTTTAGCAGCTGGAGGCGGCCTTTTGTAATTGTTTTTAATGAGAATGAAGCTTTTTGGGAGCTGTTTTTGTGTCGCTACATGCTTTGAGTTTCTGTCGGAGCGCCCTGGACTCCTTGAGTTGATGAAACTTCAACTCAGAGTGGAAAAGTGCCCCATGTCATCTTTGCTTTTTTCCCCTTTGTCGAATCTGACGATTTTAGAGGCAGGCCTTCTGTGGAGTCACTCGGCAGGACCACTGGACTCCCTGTAGCTTGCATTTATTTTTGATATGTTGGGCCCGACGACAGACAGCAGGATGTCAAACTGCCCCCGAGTCATCCTAAAATATGCCTGGAAATGGCCATCGTGGAGGAGAAGCCCCTGGACCAACTGGTGGTACTCCCCATGATCCACCCTCTTTTTTAGGGTCTCATGTACCCACACAGATCTCTGTTTCCCTGTACCCAACAAACTATTTACTGACAGCCTCTCACCCTCAACCAGAGCTACAGACAGTACCCTCTGCCTCAATGTTTTAGGACCTAGATACTGATCACTGTGAAATGAATAAAAATAATAAGACACAGTAGATTGATTGCACGGGAAGGTTAGGGTAAGGGGGTGATGACATGGTTGCCTGGCAACAGATTACGTCCAGTTTAACTAGCGTAAGTGGAGATGGACATGTCCTAAATGCACTTTAGACCATGCTTTATAGATCCTTTAAATAGAGTGCCAAAGTTTTAAACGATATAGTGATGACTACCTTTTTCCTGACTTCTTTTTTCAGGCACTAATGATGTATTTTTCTCGATTATGTGCCAAGTAGCTATCATGAATTTGGAATTCAACAATATGGTGTCTTCATAAACCTTGTTTTTTTATCATGTCGACCATCTGCCGGATGACATTTTTCAGTCAAATAATAGTTTTTGGGAGCTAAAATCCAGACTGCAGACACTGTATTACTTCTTTGTTTCATTGAGTCTGTTCACCTGAAGCTGGCCCAAATACAGGAGAAGGTTATTGGGAATTACCACATCGATAATGTCAGTGTAACATGTACCCTGCCTGACATCGTCTCATTTTCTGATACCCTGTCACTGTAGATCAGAGCTATGACTTCGTGTTGGAGCCATCCCCGGTGGCTCTGCCTCTCGCCCAGCCTCTGCAGACCAGAGTGGTTCAGGTTGCATGTGGCCGTGCTCACTCTCTGATCCTCACCGATCAAGAGGGAGGTAAGACACTCACACTTCACTGCACCAGCCCCACAGTTAACTGCTGTACATGTTGTTCAACATCGAGCCATAAATCACTGGAGGCTTTTTAGAGGAGACGTGGCAGCAGAGAGTTGTGGGAAGAGAAAGAACACCTGGTATTGTGTTGTTACCAACCACCTGTCACACTGTGTGTCCTTTTAACATCCTCCATCTACCACTCACTGTTAATGAATGATTATCAGGCAGCTGTTGAATCTCTTCTTAAAAGACCAGTTAGACTGTTCAGTAAAACAGAATACAGAGGGGGGGGTTGCCTTTATTTAATAGGAGAAATATAACATGAAAGGGACAGAGAGAATTTAAGAGTTTTGCATTCCTGAGTGTTTTAGGTCTTAACATATTGTTTTTAGTGTGTACTTTGCTGTTAGACATTAAATTGCTAGATTTTTGGCTGTAGTACTGCTCTTCAAAAGAGAACGATGAGTCATGGCTCACATGCAGTGCAGTCTAGAGCTAAAACAATTAGTTCATCTACAAAAAAAACAATTGTCAAAACTGCAGTTCCTGGATTGGCCACTAGAGGTGCCCAAAGCTAGTAAACCCCACAGACCCCCATGTTAAAATGCCCAACTTTACAGTAGAAATAAACATGTTTACAGTCTTGTACAAAAACAGATTTTGGTCTTTATGACAAATTTCAACATTCATGACAAGTATATGTTGAATTATTTTTTATATAACTCACCAGTTCACATTTTATTAAGGCCCAAAGTAAGGCATATTTAAGGATGGAGCCGCTTGACAGACTGTCTGTGAGGTGTCACCGCAGTCTGTAGCCACTTTTACACTGCCTGTTCAAAGCAGGAATGTCATGCCGATATGCCGCCTCGCTGTTCTGTATATAAGCAATGATTTCAAAAAATAGGGGACTGAGTGGTCTCGTCTCTGAGCAGGAACGGAGGTAGTAACAGTCCTGAAATGAAGTCTTTGTAAAACGTTAAGCCAGACAGACGAAACCTAATTTTATTTTCAACAAGTTCAGTTCAGTCTCACAGTGCAGTCCCAACATCCTCAGTTGTAAGGAAAATACACAATGGGTAAAAAAGAGATGTTCTTGTGTTACATGATGCTGTCTAAAGACACGCACTGGAGCGGATTGATGCCACCATCATTTGATTCTGTGTAAAAATGAAAAGGTGGCATGAAGAACTGTGTAGCTGCCCAATAGCATGGGCCTCTGAGTCAGATCCACCCCTCACTCCTCCATAGTGCCACCCTCTCGACGAAATATGGTCCAAATACTCCCCCCCAAAAAAACAGTATGGCGACGGCGGGAATTCCAAATTAAAAGTTTCAAACAGCAATCTACAAACCAATGCGTGACATTACCGTAACTACATGTTACTTTATACAGTCTATGGCGTTTACTCCCACCTTGCTCAGGTGAGGTAAGGCCTTAATAAAAAGTTAGCAGCTAGGTGCGAAACTGTAAGCAGCAGGCATTCAAGAGACACAGTGCTGAGAAAATGTAAATATAGTGAGCGCTTCACGCCAAATGAGACTGAATCTGGGGTCGGCTTTTACTTATGAACAGTAAGCAACAACAGTATACGTTTTAAGGTGTACATGTTCTACCTGGCATGTAACTATATAATTGCCATATTTCTGACTGTAGTTTGTTCTGATGAGGGAGAACGGCTCGTATCGTTGCTGACCTATAGTGTGACTTTAACTTTTAACAGAACAGTCAGATGTAGTCAGTGTGAATAACAGGAAGTGACTGTTGGAAATGAAGCTGTTTCTTATAGCACTTATTAATCAACTCATTCCTTTGGGGCAAAACCTCTCTTCCCACTACAAATGTTATCTGAAGGGGAATAAAACTAATAAAAATGTAATTGTGTTTTTTATCATCCAAAGGTTGCTTCGGGGCTTTGACTTTTTAATAATATAATATTAAATATATTTTATAATAATACAGCCTTGCAGCATGCATATGATGATAAAACCTTTACATTTCACTTAAATAGATAAAGGTTAGGTGGGTTTATCAAACTGGTGCTCAGTTGGCATATTCAGGAGTTTAAAAATCTGCTTCACAAACTGAGTGAAACTTAAAGTCTCATACCCTCATCCCGTTTTTCTTTGTTTTCTCTAATAGTTTTCAGTATGGGCAACAATGCGTACGGCCAGTGTGGAAGACGGATAGTTGAAGACGAAGTTTACAGGTTTGTCTTGAAGAATTTTGCACACACAAACACAGCCTATAAATATTTCAAGATCTTTCTTTTTTTCTACTAAGATCATGGTTTTCCTGTTACTGGGAAACATTTTCAGTCTGTCAAATGCTCCATCTCCCAGACACACCAAACTGACTTCAGAGAACTAGCAGAGATGAAGGCCCCACTGCTGCGTAGCCTGACGTCACTATGTCTCGGCCAAAAAGTTGCACATGAACGTGTCACAGACACTACAGCTGACGGCCAACTAATCATCATTCAAAAAGGGAAACCAGAAGACGTCTTGACGCTAGTTAGCCTGTTAGCACATTAACAACACAATCCAATGTTAAAAGAACAGAGCACCACGAAACGTTTCTGCTATAGAGCTCATTGACTCAAGAAAAAAAACCTTATCACAAATAGCAAGTTTGTTTTGGTCTCACTTCCTCTCGACTTAAGCTCTTTGTTTACTTTCCTCAGTTCCGTTTCTCTTCTCATGTGCTGAGCTGAACTGCCAGTCAGAGTGGTTTCATTCACCAGTGGGCTACGTCGTCGTTGCTTTGGTCTGAATCAGAGACTAGTTTTATTACAAAGTTGTATAATTGCCTAGAGTTGGTTCATGTTCTCACGGCAGCATTAACAAACGGACCAGATCAAATACCTTGTGTGAGAAAGCTGCTCTTGATTGGTCAGAATTTCCATGTGGGAAAAATCCAGGAAGTAAACCAAACATTGAAGAAGAGTACACTTGCAAGATAAATGTGACACTTTCTAATGTCACAATGGAGGGACAACTACGCAGGTTGATTTTAGCGCTGCTCATCGTGGACTATATTGCTGTCATTGTTCATTTTAGTCAAACCATACAGTTTGAAAACGAGGCGCGGCTCCAACTAGAAAACAATGTTTTGATGCATTGGATGTGCTGAATGTGCATATTAAGGCAGTACAGGAGGAGGTGCACATTAATAATCCTCCAGGACTGTAACATGCTCATGTTTAACCCAAACTATGTGTCATGTGACTGCAGTTGGTTCAGATCCAGGTCGGAACACGTTCTCATCACAAACAAACCGCACTAAGGGGGCAAACGAACTTGAGTTTGATCGAACCAAACCAAACAGGGCAGGTGTGAAAGCAACCTGAAAGAACATTTGACCTTTAATAAGGTCTAATTTTGGTACCTGTAGTTCTGGCGATGATTTCTGTGGATCATGATATTGACAGAAATGCTGTAAGAAAGATGTTTCAGGATTATTGACAAAGCTCCTCAAACATTAAGACAAAGTTTGTCTTCATTTCATTCAAACCTCCATTTAAAGGTCCAAAATATACCTCAACTTAAGGGCAAAGGGATATTCTTGAGCTTGGGAACTTCCCTACTCCTGAGGCTTGAACTTAAATTTTGAAAAGAATAATTTGCTTCTTCAGCTGTTTGCATTTGATTTTTATTTATTTATTTATTTATTTTTAATCTGAGATTTATTTTCTTTAGAGAGAAGGATGATGTGACCTCTCTTGAAGACGCTGCTGTCCTCCAGTGATGGATCACTTATTTTTTTTTTGTCTCCTGTTCAAACAGTGGCAGTCACATCATTCACAAGATAGAAGGCTTCGGCAGCAGGGTCACACAGGTGAGTGCAGCCTTTGTGTGAGCTGTGATGACAGCATGTCTTATCCCAGCCTCCAAACCTTCAGGTGCACTCACACCCAGATCGAGTCCAGATTTTCTGAGAACTCCTTTCAGTAAACAGCTGATTCCTCTTCCTACCAGTCCATTTTTAATAAGCTAGTTTCAGTCTGAACATGTACACATGTAACTGTAAGGTGATTGGATTTCATGACGTGTGTTGTGTGCATTTGCTTGATTGCTAAATGTAAAGTCTTTTAATTTAAAGGGATTTTTTGTTTGTCTCCAGGTGGCATGTGGACAGGATCACAGCCTCTTCCTCACTGAGAAAGGAAAAGTGTTTGCATGTGGATGGGGTGCAGATGGACAGACAGGTGGGTCGGTGCCACTCGGACAAACAGCAGTCAGTCCTCTTAACTTAAAGCACCAGATAAAAAATGTGTTTCTGCTACAGAGACAAAGTTGAATAACCACTAACTACATTAAGTAAAAACATTGTAAAACCAACTCAAACTACTTGTGCAGCATAATCTGCGTCTTAGATCAATATAACCTTAATGCAGTTAATCACACGATTAATCACATGAATGTTCTGAACATAAATAACTCATCAAAGACAAAGATTTACTCTGTGCTCTGCCCACGTGTTCATTCTTTTATTAAAGTTATTGATTTTACTCATTGTTTTATTTGTGTAAAGACCTTAATTTGTCTATAATCTGAATCTATTTTAGATTAGATTTTCGATTTTAAAACTGAGGATTTATTTGTATTTATGCATCATTCCTCTTCGTCTTACAGGTCTGGGACACCACAACATCAGCTCCAGTCCTGTGGAGGTGGGAGGGGATCTGGCCGGGGTGG